>NC_056746.1:728353149-728360649 GCF_019279795.1 Protopterus annectens | reverse complement strand
ACAGCACGATGCTTCAGAGATCATCCACGTGCAACTAACAATGAGCAAAACTACAATTCAAATTGTAGCTTGCTACAAATCACCCACCATGTCCAAGGACCCCCATTCCGCATTTCTGGAAACACTGGGAAACATAAAGGTCCTACCAAACACCCTAATATTGGGTGATTTAAATTACCCAAACATTAACTGGGAGTACTACTCAAGTACTAACCCCCTTGCCCAACATTTCCTAGAATTTATAAACTCAAATGACCTGGTTCAACTGGTCAACACTCCCACCAGAGGTGACAACATATTGGACCTGGTCATCACCAATATGGGCGACCAATGTTTCACACCAGAGGTCAACCCCTTGCTGATTAGATCTGACCATAAACAAATAACTTTGGATATCCATATTCCGCCCCCAGCCCTGGACAAGAAAACCACCATGAAAAACTTTTCAAAAGCAAACTTCATGTTACTTAAGTCTGAGGTGGAAAGTTTCAAAGCCCCCATGCTGAAAGATAACACTGTCCAAGCTGCAAAATCCTTTACTAATGCATTATACAGGTAGCTACAAGAATGCATGACTCTTGCCATCCCAAGCAAAACTAAGACTCACTCCTCCAAGAAAAGGAAACCAGTCTGGTGGACTCCTGCCATAAACAAGCTATACAATAGAAGGAGGAAACTAGTACAGGAAAGAGTAAAATCCCAACAAGGGAAGACATCCCTGATCAGTATCAGCAAGAAACTACACTCCCTCATAAAATCATCCAAGGCGAGCTATGAAAGAAAAATTGCCAAGGACTCCAAAGATAACCACAAGGGATTCTTTAGCTATGTCAAGAATCTAAGTGGCAATGCTCAGATCTGCTCAGAGTTAGTGCAGAATGGCACAAAATACACTGAACCGACTGATATCTCCAACATCCTGGCAGACAGGTTCAGTGCAAACTTCACCCCCATCTCACTCCCAAAAGGGCCCATAACCATACCAGAAGAATGTAGAATCCCTGAAATCACAGACACTCAGGTTAAAACAGCCCTCTCCAAATCCAAAAACACAGCATCAATGGGACTGGACTGTGTCCCAGGCTGTGTCCTACATGAGCTCAAAGATGAACTAACCCCTCACCTAAACACACTGTTCAAACTCAGCCTCTCCACAGGCTACATACCCACAGAGTGGCGCACAGCAACAGTTATTCTGCTCCACAAAGGTGGAGCCACAGCAGACCCTGGGAACTATCGCCCTATAAGTCTGACTAGCTTGGTGTGCAAGGCTATGGAGTGCATCATCATGGAACTCATTAACAGAGACACTGGGAACCTCCAAACACTGGACCCTACCCAGTTTGGCTTTGTTAAAGGCAGATCATGCCTCCTAAACCTGGCAGACTTCTTTGAGACAGTTACCAAGGCTATAGAGAAGGGAAAGGTGGTACACACAGCCTGCCTAGACCTCGCTAATGCCTTCGCCACCATTCCCCATTCTGGTATTATAGACAAGCTCACCAGCCTAAACATAAACCCCTATGTCACAAGATGGGTTGCCATCTGGCTCACGGACAAAACCCACATGGTGAGAGTTGTGGGAGCTAGGTCCGACTCTAAACCAGTTACAAGTGGCTTTCCCCAGAGCTCAGTCCTAGGACCCCTCCTGTTCAGCATATACGTCTCAGAGGTACAGGCAAGCAAAGGAGGACTATGGCTGACCAAGTTCGCAGATGACTGCAAACTAGGGGCTATAACTGACTCTCCAGCTGACACAGACATCCTTCAAAAGTGTCTCACTGAGACGGATACCTGGTGTCAAAATCATGACCTTGAGCTAAATGCCAAAATGTGCATAGTCACCCCCTTTGGAAAAAACAAAGTACCCACAAACTACCACATAGGTGGTAGTCCACTAAATATGGAAGACTTAATAAGGGATCTGGGGACTCAAGTAGATAGTAATCTCACCTTTGATAATCACATTGCCAAAGTGGTTAGAAAATCTTTCTACGCGGCCCACCTAATCACAGAAGGGTTCGCATCCAGATCAAAAGAGGTCATTGTGCCCCTCTTCTCATCACTAATTAGACCCATCATAGAGTACAATGCCCAATTTGGAATGTACCTTACAAGACACCTGTAACAGCTGGAAAGACCACAGAAGTACCTCACCAAGAGGATCACTGACCTCAAACAGATGCCCTATGCAGCTCAACTGAAGAAACTTCAGTTGTACTTGGTTGCATACCGCCTACTCAGAGGTGATCTCTGCCTGACATGCAAGGCTATGTCCAGCCCAGAATTGATGGACATGCTCCACCTAAAGAAAACCTTATCCTCTCGAACCACACACTCTAGGTATCTAAACCTCACCACAACAATAAATAGGACATGCTGGAGGGATAGATTCCTGTCCCAGAGACTTCCCATGCTTTGGAACAAGATCCCAATCTACATTAGGCAGAGCTCCTCGCTAACACTCTTCAAACAAAACCTTGACAAGTGGATGGGAAACAGAAAGTTTACCTCGGAGATCACTTCAGTGGGTCTGCTGGACAGAGGTGCAGGGAGCTAATCTAAGGGGGCGGCGAAAGCCAACACATCCTGGCTAGGCTTATAAATGCCTTTGGGCAGATAGCCTAGTTCCCACCTATGAACCTATATATATATATATATATATATATATATATATATATATATATATATATATATATATATATATATGTAGAGAGAGAGAGAGAGATATTGTATATGTATATATATATATATATATATATATATATATATTTATTTATTATATATATATATATATATATATAAATATATATAATAAATATATATATATATATATATATATATATATATATATATATATATATATATATAAATATATGGAAACACTCCATGTAATTGTGTAAATTGTGTACTTGAACATTCATAATCTCAAATGTGTTTAACACTGGCAGAAGTGATCAAATCTCATTTTATGGCTTCTCCAGTGTTAAGTCCATGCAAGACTGTGCCAGCTGGGACTGAGAAATTTGCCCTTTCCACACTGTAGTGCCATCTCAATGTTGGTGCATGTAAGTAGCAAGGGGTGCAGGGGGGTGTTGACATCATGCAAAAAATAAAAGCGTTTTTGTTTTTTCAGTGTTTTGGCTTTTGATCTTTTGGGATAAATTGTTAGCCAGAAGAGACTTGTGTGCCTGGATTTTTAGAAGTACATCCACATATAGCTATATAGATAGAAAGATAATTGACAGGGTTGAAAAGGTCCTGCATAGTATTGCCAAATCAATGCCACATCTAGCACTGACTCAGTTAACTGACATATGAGACAGTGAAGACAGTTCTAAGGGTGAGGACTAGAGTGTGACTGTTCTCAAGCCAGATGTTGATGTGCCTCTGATGTCCCCTACCTATCCCTAGTCATGGTGCCCCAACCCTTGACCATCCCTCTCTGTCTTGTATGTCCTATATGTCTGTGCCTGCTACCTAAACTACCCTACCTACCTGAAGTTCTCATTCCTAAGCACCAATCCCAACATTCCTTCCCTCAACAAATGACAAACATTATTGTCTTCTATTTGCTCTGTAAGGCAAAAAAGTTCTTTGAAAGCATTCATGCTTTACACGTGTCAGTCTTTGAAGCAATATAAATACAAGATAAGCAGGACATTTTATAACTAAAGCAAACAACCCTAAAGAAAGCAAGGTAACATATCTTTCTCTATTACAGTGTAAATACTTACAGTCATAATTTTTCTAACTCTAAATGATATTTAGATAGTTCATTTATAAATTACCTGCCTTTTGCTGCTAGTATAGAATATGATGTATTTACACTGACATATTAATGTGGTGTGTTTAAATGAGCATGATTCCTTTTTATATTATTTACACTAAGCTGCATGAAATATCTAAACTGATGTATTTAATTCACATAATAATATATAAAAACTGAAAGTAATAACTGTCAAAAAGTGCCTTGAAAAGTAATTATCTATTCTTTGATGCTAAAAGTGCCTTTTTGACTAACAAACAACTGTTTGGCTTGTATATCTGCCCTTAATGTTAAGAAAACTAATAGAAGTTTAATGAGCTGGTGTTCAGTTTAAAAAAGCCCTAAAAACTTCACTTACTTTGTTTTTGTCTTCCCGCCATGGTCACGAGCTGGGAACTCTTATTTTACCACCCCTAAATGAATGTTCTTCAGTTAGAATCCATTACAGTGTGTTAAACCTTCTAACAGCACAAAATGAAAGTAAACAGTCATGAGTGATGTCAGCACTAAAACAAGACAGTAAGGGTATGGTGTCAGCTCCTAGGCTACTTAAAGTAACCAGCACACTATTTATGAGATGGCAAAGTGCTTTTACAGTTTAACAAATATTAAAAGTACACTGAAGTACCTAATGAATTTAGAAGGTATCAACACATATATGACGTTTTATTATATTGTAATATGTGTTATTCTTTTTGAATTGTACACATAAACAGCACACAAAGCTTAACAAAAAGTATATCACTTGGAAGAAACTGTATGAATAGTTAACGCATACAGACTTTACTACAATCTTTTCTGATAAGATCACCCACGTAAATTACTATAATTTAACTTAATTTTATAAAAATTTAATATATTTAAGTCCTTGACTGGAACTATATAACATATTTGTAAACACACTGCAGCTAGTGTACTCAACCTTAAGGATAGTAAGTCAATTAAGGTTCATGAATGTAGCTATGTGTTATTAGGCATTTTAAGGGTAAAAAGGAGTTGCTGTTTAATTATCAAGATACTCTGTAAATATTAAATTGTTCAAGTAGCACAATCATTAAGCAGTAATGAGCAAGAAAAAATCTCAGACTTGCTTATGATATTGTTATATATATATATATATATATATATATATATATATATATATATATATACATACATATATATGTATAGGAAAGAACTGATGAATTATAAGTATGCTTTTATTAAAGGTAAGTTATATTAATATTGAACATCTTCACTGAAAATGAATGGTTGTGTAGAGACACAGTAACTCCCATTATATAACCAAGGCTAAAGAGATTGTCTTGTATGTCTAAATTGATCAGCCTTGAACCTTAGATTGCAAATAGACATGCAGCATACTTTTACTTGTAATACTGAATATATATTATATAACATCATAAACTCTCATATCAATCAGCATTAAAATATGAATTGAATAGCATAGGCATTTACTAACATATTGCTGTTGGTACCTGATATGCATATAAGTAACAGGTCTAATTTCTGTCTATGAAAGTAAATACCAGGCTGTGTGCATTTGGTAATTATGAAACAAGAGCATGCTATCTATTCTTTTTAATATCCTATAGGTATGTACTTGTTAGAGACACACACATGCTGCAAAGCTACTAGTTATTGCATATTCATTGGTATATTTCTGACTGCAGTGTTATAAATATATGGTGTGGACCACTTGAGGTGAGAATAGGTCTCTATATTGGGCATGTTCTCTGTTTGAACATTGTATATTATCTATAATATGATATTGAGTACCCTCACTAAATTCAAAGAAGCCACAATAGAAACAAATATTTATTAAAAATGGAGAATAGAAGGATGAAGAGAAAAATGAAGGAAAATGGTTGATGGTCATATAAGGTTATCTTTTCCTGTGTATGTAGAAGAGTTGACAGTAATAAGTACCAAACAATTGTGTTATAGCATATTTAAAGCCTACTTTGCTTCTCATATTTTCAAACCTTACAGTTATAGCACTGCAGATAAATCCTGTAATATCATAAGGAGTATGAGTTGCTATTTGACATATGACATATGTGGTACACTAGCGATGAAATATGCCAGTGGCACTAATAAATATATAGGAATTGCTAAGAAATATAGTCTTAAACTATATAATACCAATGCCAAAAACAAATTAGTAGCATTCATACCACTAAAATATGACTTTTTGAATTAAAAGAAAACTATAAGATTACTGATAAATGACAATACAAATATAACGTTATATTCATTGTTACGGATACTTTCTGATTTAATCAACTAGTGGCATGGTTAACTGATGCATATAATGCTTAACATTTTTTTTTTATGTATGTATGCATATATGTTTGTATGTATGTGTGTATATGTATATGTGTGTGTATGTGTATGTATGTATATGTATATATATGTATATATATATATATATATATATATATATATGCATGTATATATATATATATATATATATATATATATATATATAGGTAGACCATTACAATAAATTTGATACCTATGAATGCCACTCACACTATAAGGGAGATAGACAGCAAGCATATTATTTTTAAGATGCATAACCGTTATTGCTACACAAAAGATATATTAAAATAAAAGATTTTCCTTTACAATTTAAACAAAACCAAATAGTTAAGTATTAAATCTATGTATAGTTGTGTTGTCTTAGTCTTTTATAAAATATTAAAAATAGATAAATACTGTCCCCGGGATTCATGAAGCTCGGCGTAAGGCCGGTGTAAGGCCTGCGCCGGCGGTGCAGTGAATAGTTGGCGTAGTAGCACCATATGCATAGTAATGAGTGCGCGCCGCAACCACAGACACGTACGTAGTGTACGTGAGCGAGCCCAAGTAGGATGCGTCTGGAGGCGTGGCTAATCTGGCAGGCGATGAGCAACCTAAAGTGCTGACTGCCACAGTCCGCCCATAATAGTAATGTCACCAGCCAGGGCCCGTGTAGAATGAAACGCACGCAGATTATGCAACATAGTACCCGGCCCAACAAAAGGAGAAGCAAACACAACCCACGAAGCCCTAAGTGTACCCGTCCAAGGAACAAAGGATACGCGTAACACCGTGTTCGTCCCGCAATGCACCGTCAGTGGGCATACCCAGAGAAGGTGTACCGCAGCATGTCAGCGCGCCGCACCGACATAGGAGTAGCGACTAAGGTTACCACCTGTCCCACTTTGCGAGGGGCAGTCCCTCTATGGGCAGTTGTGTCACGATAAAAAATATTAAAAACGGCAAATGTGCTAAGATTGTAGGACATAATTATATCCCGCATTTTATGTAATGGTCGCATAAAATAGTTATTTCCGTAACTAAAATACCTAAATGTCACAAGAAACAGAATAAGCAACCAAACTGCTACAAGAATAAGCTTTCATTTAGGCAAACAAGTTAAGTTCTATGCTATGTACTGACCGTGGGTATGTGTTGGCCTGTAGAATCTGATGTGAGTCCCGAAAATGTCCCACCTTGGCTATTGGAAAAGGTGGCAACCCTAGTAGCGACATGGGCATGGTCACCAGGGTTACCAACTGTCCCACATTGCTATGGACAGTCCCTCATTTGACAGTTGTGTCCCACCAAATATCGGAAAATGTCAAATGACCTGAGATTTCCATGCAAAAATATTCCCTCAATATACCTGTAATAGTAGCATAAAACATATATTTTGTATATGAAACACATACATGGCATAAGAAAGG
>NC_056746.1:728218198-728352649 GCF_019279795.1 Protopterus annectens | reverse complement strand
GGGCCAAAACACACATCTACACACGGGCAGGGTTACAATAACACATTCGTGGTGTACCTTCCACAATGGCTACGACTTTACATGTCATGGTATAGTCATGCCGTGATGTATACCAGGCTCAGACAGTTTACATATGCAGATGACGGACAGGGAACACATCTGTACTCATCTGCATACCACTTACACAGGGGTGTCCTCTACTCTGCCATGGGCCATGTCCTCCACATTACTGATGCATGTAGTACTCCTACATGGCGTTTGCAGTGGGCGGGGTGAATGAAGCACTCATGCATATGTGCACACATGCCACATTGCTTAGCCTGGGCTTCTGTGTTACCTCCGCAGACTAGACACACACCATGCTGTAGAACATAGGTCCTGTGCACATATCACAGGGACACACTGTGGCACTGGCCATGTGATAGCTCCCTTGCTGATAGGGTGACACATACACATGGGACCACCACAGTGGCAGTACTGTGTAGACATGCAGTTGACATCCACCTTTGCTGTTCAGTGGACACTACCATGGGGGGGTGACACTACTGTGTACATTGCACATGTGTTTACACATGGACCTGCCAGACGTCATTGTTGCACACATTGCACCTGCTACAGATCGTTTGGACATGGTTACTTGCTGTTCCTTCCATTTCTGGGGGCTATTCTGCTACTACTCTGTCACATATGTGCAGGCCATACATATCCTGTTAATGTACATAACACTAGGCCATACCTCCATCATGCATGCTATGCCTGTGATACTGTGTATAATGTCTGAACATATCCATCATGATAGCTTTACATTACACATACTTGACATAGTCACCCCTACTGTGAGGCATACGTGCATGTTGTGCACATTACGTATGACATCGGCGATATATGCCCATACACATGTGTGTTGTGACACTATACATACATGTCCTATCCCCTGCTGTGGCACTTCATTGTCGGACATCCACTGCCAGCATCAGCGTGGGTGGTGGCATTGTTCTGTGTTTTAAATCCCTATGCCAGCCCTTGGGTTATCCCGGCTGTGTACATGATATCCCACTGCTGTGCATACGGTGTCCACAGTAGTTGGTAAGCTCATCGGGTTATCACTACATAACCACCTTTCACCACTCTCTGCTTTATGGACAGGTATCTTTACTTACAAACACCGTTCACATACAGTGCAGATTCGTCATACATATCATGCGTTACACACCAGTACATCTCGTGGGTTCTACATACCTTTCCTGTGTTGCTTTCCCTATTCCGTTAGAATCTCACTAGTAACAAGTGAACGGCTCGTGTGGGAATATAGTCTTTGTTCGGTATGAACATACAGTTTGAATGTCCTGGGAGTCTTCCTTATATCCGTCGTCACCTGTGGCATGTGGGTTCATCACACCAATAGCTGTTCCTCGGTGTGTACTTATGCGCATATCACCTATGCATCTCCTCCATTCGTACGGTACACGTCGGAACTAGGGCATGGTTCATTCCTCGTCTGGCCATTGGTTATTTGCACTACCTTCGTGGGGATGGTATGTATTGTGTTATGTTATGTGTGGCTGCGACCGCTATGTGTGGCGTCAGGTACATTTCGCTGTGGTGTTAGCCGTGGATTGTGTGTGTTGGGTATGGTATTATGTTCGACATGTGGGTGTCCGTGTCCTGGCGGCGTCTGTCGATGGCGTTTTGCATTCTGATGTGTAACATAGCTGTTGTGTTCCTGTACACAACGGATGCAGGTATGCATCCGCTGCTGATAGTATTTCCCACGCGAGAAGTTGCGGGTATGCCGCTGTCATTGACTACCTGGATGTTTTTGGTGCTATTTCGGCTTGTATCCCTTTGATATGTGCGATGGGGTATATCGGCGGCTGTGGGTGACGGGTACGGGTTGTGGGCCTTGCATTTGTACATACACGGTATGCTTGTGTGTGTGCTCCATCCCTGCCTGGGGAGCTGCAAGTTACCTGTCTGTTGTTCTAGGAGTGTAGGTTTTGTTGATGTCGTCTGATGTCGGTACCTCCTGCTTGTGTGCTTCCTGCATGTATTCCTCCGTCACATCGGTAGTATATCTGCGGCTGTTCGTACGTGCCGACTATCCCTTGGCATTTTGTCACTGATATTTACGGTCATTGTGGTCCTGTACTTGGGACGGCCTGTATGCTACCGGTTGCCACCTATTCGGGTGGCGATTGCTTGTTTAACACTCGTAGAACACACAGCGGTGTTTACGGGACGATACGTGTCCACGATCAGTGCCGGGGTAGCACATGCGTATTTCCGCCGTACATAACTATTGCTGCGTACCATTGCCGATGTATCGTGTTGATATTAACATGTCGGCGCCATACATACGGTCATGGTTTGCACATGCGTCCTTTGCATCTCATGTTGGCTATTCTCCTGTAGTACATTCTGGGACATTTTCGCTTTGCATCGTTTTACGTCACCAGGCGCCTAGCCAGTGAGGAGCTGTCAGTACTACTTTGTGGGTACTGCTGTACATACGCCTGTGGTTCCTATACTGTATGCCTACACATGTAATTCCACTCCGCCTGTCACATGTCACCTACATACACATTTTACAGTGGCACACACATTACACTCGCACAGCGGAACACACGACACCCTCACCGCACACATACTGCCGCTTTCGCAGGGACGGTTGCACACAGTACCTACGTTGACCACATCGCCGGCGGCAGTGTCTACCTCCGCCCTCATATCCTAAGAATATTACCCGCACATGTCCTGTTACTGTATCGTGGCCTGGCGATCATCCCGACTCGCGAATATGCATTTAGGAGGGTTGACCTTTCCATGGGTGGCGTTCCCTGCTCTGTCCACCCTCCCGGATAGTCGGGTTGTCGTTCACTATGTTTACTATGTAGAGATTTCGCGTCTTACTTCTCTGTAACCTTGCATCCCTGTGATTCCCTGTTGAACCTGTTGTACATTATATCTGTGTATGTGTACATATATTTCTACGTGTGTAATGATATCTATCTCCATATCTGTGTATGCACATATGTACATATGTAGACACCTTGCGCCGAACATGGCAGCATACGGCTACGCTGTCTGCTGTCAGACCCGCGTCTTGATTGAGGTGTTGGCGTTCCATGCTCCGCTGGCTGTTGGGTGTGCAGTGTTTGGGTGCTACCTATGTTGGAGTCACACATGGGACCGCACATACAGTACACATTACGGGCGGCCATGTTTGTGTGCCATCCATTTCACTGTGTGTGCAGGTAGGGAGGTGTCAGTCCATGGGGCCTACGCTGTCAGAGTATGTGCTATACATTCCCTCTTTGCCAAGGCATAGGCATATTGGGTACGCCTCCGTCTGCCTACTGGGGCTGGCACAGTGTGTTCATGGCGCTGAATGCCCTGTGCCTGTGCTTGCCTTGGCAGTTGTGGCGGGCTTGGTGGCCCTACACCATTATGTCCCTGCAGCAGCTGTTTCCGCAGGATCATATTATGTAGCATAGCACATACTATGAATATGTGGGCACATGTGCCTGGAGAGTACTGCAAGGCTCCACCGGATGTATCCAAGCACCGGAACCGTGATTTCAACATCCCAAACACACGCTCTATGATTATTCTGGTTTGTGCGTGTGCCTCATTATGGCGTTCTTGCATGTGTGTGTGTGCATTTCTGATGGGTGTCATCATCCATGGCTCCAGTGCGTAGCCAGCATCCCCCACAAGGTGACCTTGTGTGATGTCCCCCCTGGCGAATACCTGATACAGCTGTGAGGCATGCCAGATATGGGAGTCGTGGTAGCTTCCAGGGCTGCCAGCACACACATCCATGATAATGCCCTGCGCATTGCACACGACCTGGCAATTGATGGAGGAGAATCCCTTGCAGTTTATGTAGCGTCTACCCTGCTCCCCGGGTGGTGACTTGATTTCTATGTGCGTACAGTCTATCGCACCCAGTACCTCCGGGTATTGTGCCACACGGTGGAAGTGGCGCATATTGCTAGCCAACTCCTCCTGAGATCTGGGGAAGGATATATACTCATGGGCATGTCGTAACATGGCATCCAGAAACTGGTGTAGTACCCTGGATGCTGATGCCTGTGAGATGCCCATTATATCCCCGGTTGGCCTTTGAAAGGTACCTGTTGCCAGTATTCGCAAGCTTACACATACCTTTGTGTCCACTGGGATGGGCTCCCCTCTGTTGTCTCTTGTTCTCAGGCGTGGCCAGCACAGCTCCACTATTTGCTGTAAAGTGTCCCTGTCCACCCTGTAACGCTCTACTATTTCCAGGTCTTGCAGCCCCTGGTAGGTCGCCCTTGGTCTGAACACTCTCCTTCTCCTCTGAGGCCTACGGTAGTTGTCGGCACCCTCCTCCGCAACTCCATTTGTCTCTAACACATACCGATGCATCACGGCCATGGCAGCACCCAACATATACATTTTAAAAGTTCCCTGTGTGTTTACACCCTAAAGTGCGGCGTTTGGGAATACGCGCTGTGTGTTGTGTGCATTCACACTTTATAGTGTTGTGCTCTACACCCGGTGATGTAATTGGGTGTGTCTGTGCTGCCGTATCTGTGTGTTATCTTCCGTGTTTTACCGTTGGCACTGCAGCGCTGTTGCCTTTGGTGTTACATTACACTTGCCTGCATTGGTTTAGCTTTACACCTTAATTTACTGTTTGTGCAGGTTGCACCTACTATTTCCTGGAGTGCATCCTGCAGGCACATGGCATCTCATGCATTTTGTCTGCCGCCGCCGTTATGCTACCTGTCTACTTGGCTGTGCTGTATCGGTTCTTCGCTCTTTGCAATTCTGCTACATCCCCTACTTTCTTTGCATTCATATGCCTCCCCTTTCCAGTTTTGCGGGATTCTGCATGCAGAGTTGTCAGCTGCCGCCGATTGCCCTTCGTGGGTTGATTGGTGTTGATTGCTCATTACGACTCCAATTACACTGCTTCCGCATTTCATCATATTCTCCGCATCACCTTCCTGTATCCGTGGTTGTTGACGGGCCGGCCGTCACATGACTGGGTTGGGGAACGTAGTCATCCTCGTACACATGCATCTGTCTTGCGCGTTCTGTACTCTCAGCGCATCTATTTCCTCACACGCCGGTGCTGATGCTGTGATGTGCATTGTACAGCCCCTGTTTGCTGGGCTCCAATGTGCTTCCTCCTACAGTGGCACACCCCTCTGCGATTGACATGTATTCCCTCCGGGCCACTCCTCGGTGTATTACCGCTGCGCCGTTTGGTGCAGCCTTACGCCAGCGGGGGTTTTGCGATTCAATATTAGCTGCCTCATTTGCATGGCATTGACTACTAATACATGGTTACGGCACCGGACACCGCCGCCACTCCTTGGCAACCCTTGCGCTGTGGTTGTGGCTTTCCATGCATACTATGGTGTATTGTGGCTGTGATGCTGATGTGTCTTATACTGCTCTTTTATGACACTGTCATATTAATTCATTGTTCCGCACCTTCCGCGGACATGTCCTGGGGTTCTGCTCTGGTTTTTGCGTACATACCATTTATGTCGTTATTTACGTTTTCTGCATGTTTTCCTTTGACATTCTCGGTGTCTTTCCCCATTGGCATGTTGCACCAGTATGACACCTGAGGTTGGCTGCCTTCCGTTACTCCTATGTCATGTTTGGATGACTGTAAACCATTTTTTTTGGTTTACATTGCCGTGCCGTTATGCTACGCCTGCGCCACTTAGTGGATCGCTATTTGCTTTCATTTGCATGGTGCAACACCGCACATGGGGTGTTTAACATACTTACGCCGGAGGCGGCGCAACTCAGGCGTACGTCGGTGGTGCACATGGGATTGGTTCGTACCTGAATCGCTCAGCGGCCATGTCTGGCATTGGGGCGCCTACGCCATGCGTGCGCCTGGCGCAAGGTTCATGAATCCTGGGGTGTATTTAAGTAATCTGTAAAGACAAATACATGTATACTTAAAAGATATATAAGATACTTTTCATTATAATACTACCATATGGCGGGGCCGGGGGAGGATGCTGAAATGCAGACTTAGAGAGATCGCTTGAATGATTAGATCATTCAAGGATGAGATGTTTTTTCTCATGGAGGGGTTTGGTGGTTGTTTATCTTATATTGTTCTCAGTTATGATCTTGTAATTTACTTTTATTGGGTGTCTATAATCTATTGTAATACTGTTGGAAGAAGAAAGAACAAGTCATTCTCTTCATGTACACACATCTACACATTGTTACAAGTATATGAATATGGATAAAAACAAAGCTAATATAAATCCAATTGCAAAATGTATATCTCTTAATGTAAATGTTTTAAATAATAGCTGCAAAAGGGGAAGTCTTTATAGATATTTAAAGCTATGTGAAGCACAACTAGTATTTTTACAGGAAACACACCTTACACAGGAAGACATAAATAAAATAAACAATAAAAATTATACAATACTAGTAAGTTCCACCTATAATCAGAAGCAAAGGGGAGTAGCAATTTTGTGGGAAAACACTACTTTAATGCCTAAAATCATAAACACATTCCATGACAACTCAGGAATGTTTTGTCTAGTGAATATATCTATCAATGAAATGATATATACATTAATGAATATTTATTGGATACCAGAACTAGGTGTTAGAGTGGCCAAACAACACTTAGAAGACATTGTACAATATACCAAAGGCAATTTAATCATAGATGGAGATTTCAATTGCATTATAAAAGAAACTGACACAAATACTAAAACTACACGTAAGAGATCACCTTTAACAAAGTTGTTATCTGAGTTTGTTGAAACTTTTAATATAGTTGACATAAATGAGTATGCTATCCCAGATTCACTATTCTTTTTACATTTTTCCCATAGGCATAATACATACTCTAGAATAGATAGAGTGTACATAGCAAAGGATTTAATTAAATAATTAAATAAAGTCAAGACAATTTCATGCCCATTTTTGGACCATAACACCATAACGTTTGAGATAGACTTATGTTTCAAGAGAAGGATATCAGTAACAAGAATACCATCTTACATAACAAATCTCAAATATTTTAAGGAATTTTATATTAAAGAGACACAAACATTCCTAGATATCAATCTTACAAAAGATGTATCTGAAATATATATATGGGATGCATTGAAAGCATACCTATATGGAAGAGCGGTGGGATGGTATAAAAATAAACAAAAACAGTGGAATAAGGAATTAATGGAATTACAGTCAAAAGAAGATAATTTAAAGCTTGATATTCAAAATGGAAACACCAACTTAATAAAAGAACTAGAAGATACTAATAAAAAATACTCAGAGATGCTACACCACAAAACAATGATCAACTTAGAAAAAATTAAACTATGTTACTATTCAATGAACCCTAAAAACCAATGAAGAATAGCAAATAGGACTAAAAAGATTATTAAAACAAATCAAATCAAGGAAATACATAATATAGAAACCAAAAAGAAAGTATCTGATTTAGAAGGAATACTAGAAGCTTTTAGGCTATTTTTTCATAAACTTAATAATCAAAATGAGAAAACAGAAACACATTCAGTATTGAAAGCTTTTCTCAAAAACAATGTTAAAGTTAGGTTATTAGAGGAGCAGGTACAACTAATAGATAAATAACAATGACAGAACTTAAAGCTGAAGTAAATAAGCTAAAATTAAATAAAGCTCCAGGTATAGATAATATCACCCCAGAAATGTTTAAATTACTATCAAATGAGGCTTTGCTGTTGTTATTGAATGTCTTTACATCAGTTAAAAATGGTAAAGACATTCCTCCATCTTGGAAGTACACATTAATATCACCAATTCTGAAACAAAATAAAGATCAGTGAATGTTCATCATACAGACCCATTTCACTTCTTAATATAGATTATAAATTTTTTATGGCAATACATGCTGCTCGAATAAAACAATTACTACCACTTTTGATAGAGGAGGATCAAACAGGTTTTATAAAAGATAGGAACACTTATGACAACATTAAAATAATTCTTTCCTTAATTGATTATATAAATGTCACAAAAAACAAAATGAATGTTATTAGCTTAGACATAAATAGTGCATTTGATTCAGTGAACTGGGATTATCTGTGGTTAGTTTTAGAAGAATATGGCTTCTCAAACAACTTCACTTTGTTAATAAAATCATTATATGAAAAATCATTGGCTTATATTAAACTGGGATCTTGTCTGTCTAAATCTATTAAAATAACTAAGGGCACAAAACAATTCTGCCCTCTTTCTCCGTTATTGTTTGCGCTAGTCATTGAACCCTTAGCAAATAATATACGTATGGATAAAAATATTGAAGGAATACAACTAGACAACAGCCTAGAGCTTAAAATTCAACTTTTTGCTGATGATATTTTAATTACCTTAAAAATAATAATAGCTGTTTAAAAGCATTATGGGACTCAATTCAAAACTTTTCAAGTCTTAAATTTAATGAGAACAAAACAAATGTATTGCTTATAAATACTAATAAAAAAGATCTAAATAAAAAATACCATAAATATATATCTTCCGATAATATAATTAAATACTTGGGAATTATAATAACTAACAACCTAGATACTACAATTGAAACAAATTATAAAGAGACCTTAAATAATATTAAAAATCTAATACAAAGATGGAATAAATTCTTCTTTTCAATGGAAGAAAGGCTTTATATAATTAAAATGATCATATTTCCAAAAATTCTTTATGTCATACAAGCTTGTTCTTTGCCACCAGCTAAATCACACCTAAAACAATTAAATGATTTAATGTTAAGATTCCTATGGTATCCAAAAAAAACAAGGATAGCTATGAAGTATCATCTAGATGACTGGGATATAGGTGGCATAGGTTTACCAGACATAGAAATATATTTGCATTCATCCATTATTAAAACAATATCATTATGGCTAAATACAAAATATACATCAAAATGGAAGCTAGTTCATGAGAGAATCTGGTTAAAATCAGGATTTGTAGTAGCAAATAAGTATACAGATTTCGTACCAAACAATTTTCTATGGCTGATGAAGGAATATATGATGATACATAAGAATAAAAATATACATTCCAAATACATTACTTATACGTTAAAAATTTTCCAAAATCTTATTAATAGCAATCCTGATATTAAAGCATGGTCATTTCATTTATATCCAGTAGCGTACACACAAGGTAATATAATAACATTTAATATGGAAGTAGTCAACATGCTTAAAGAAAAGGGATTAATATATTGGCAGCAATTGGTAAACTCTGGAAAACCTCTGGCAATAGACCAGATTAAACAGAAATTAAATATGGAAGATAGTTCGTGGTTACATGTACAAGAATTAAGACAGTATATATTAAGCAAACAAGAAACAATGCAACCATCAATAAGACAAAATGTTCCTAACCTTATAGAACATATAATATTACTAACGAATCAACCCATTACTGGAAAGGGATACTTATCATCTATTTATAAAACAAAAAAATAAAATGCATAATAATGACAAAATATGGAATTATTATAGATCAGTTAATGGACATGTGCCAAATGACAGAGATAAAAACTAATTCTTCTCTCTCCAAAGCAGACATCACTTTCATTACATTGGAGACTTTTTACATGGCAATTCATACACAGATCTTATGTAACCCCTCATAAAATGGAACTTATGTTTAAGATAAATATTGGCTGCTGGAGATGTGATTTATCAATAAAAGCAGACTGGCAACATATGTTCTACGAATGCCATTTGATTAAACCATATTTGGATAAAATAAATTATTTTCTGCAAATGGTATTCAATGATAAATTCCAGATTTCCAAATCTATTATTTTGTTTAATGCACCTGTACCCGACTGTGTGCCAAGAACAAAATATGTAATCTTATGGACTCTCCTAGCTATTGCAAGGAAGAACATTATATCAAACTGGAAATCCAAAGCTTCTCCAACTTTTAAGCATTTCATGAATATGGTGTCAGCAGTATCACAATTGGAAATGAACACTATTAAAGGAAGAACTGAAAGAACTACATCATTATACGTAGCATGGCAAAAAGTAACTGAAATACTGGAGAATAATGACTGCAGCAGATTATAATCAGGAAACAATTGTATAGAAAGTCAATTATATGTCAACAATAGACACCCTTGTAAATACTTTATTTTGGTTTTAATGTTTGATATCTGTTTAGTGGTTTTAGTCTACCTTTTTAAATAATTTGTAAATACTTCATTGTCATAAATAACCTGCATTCATGTTTTCTTGTTTTTGGAAATGAATAAAAATATTTACAAAAAAAAAAAAACATGACACCTCTCTCCCCAAAACAATTATGTCCCATACATAGCTCTCCACTTTACTTATGTGTCATTTTGACACACTTGATTTGGTTTAATTGGTTGTACTGCCTTATTCTGTTGTCATCCATCCCTGATGTGGTAACTTATAAAAGTCAGGAAATTCTGTATATGGTTTTACATTTATGTTGTGAAGAAGTGGCTAGCTGTGGGTATCTCCTACCACTATCCTTCAAATTCCTGTATTCTTTCCCCATGTCCTACCCAATGCTTGCCTCCCATTTTCTCCACTGTCCTGTCAACCCCTTTTTTATGAAATAGAACCATTGATACCATCCTTAAATATGTCAGTAACTCCAATGTGTGGACATTGGCAAACCCAACTGTTAGAAAAATATGTATTTGAACATATATAAAGTGCTAGTTTTAAAGCAAATAATATGTAATGCATTTTATTCTATTTTACAATATGGCAGTAAGAATGATCTTACATGTAATTGCTTGAAACTTTGGAGCTGCAGTGTGTTTGAACTCTGACCCTGGCAGTAGCTAGCTCAGCAAGCTTATGTTTTTCACTAAATGATTATCTGCTGGGTCAGGAAAATGAATGTATAAAGCATTGAAATCTTTCTTCCTTCCTCTGAGATGGTTGGCCTTGCGAATGTTATCAGAGATAAAGCACAGCTGCTAAAAGTAATGTTGCGAGAAGAACAAAGAAGTATATTACAAGACTGAACTGACTATTGTATTCAAGCATGACTGAAACCTTGAAAGAATAACATTTACAGAAAGACATTATAACTGACCAGGTGCTTTGCAAGGCTGTATTATTCTCATGGGAAAACTTTTAAAAAGTATAACATCAGCTTTTTCTTATGAATAGAATATTGTAGACTATAGTGATGTAGGTGCCCTGTGACTGACCACGTCAGTAAGGTGGGCACAGCTTGAATGTATGATTATAAAATGTAGAATACTTCCTGATTCATGCCAGACAAAACTTTATACTTGTATTGTATGGTATTTTGCCTCCTGGTGTACACTAGTAAAGTTTTTTTGCATCTTAGCCTTTTGTGTTGCCCTAATTTGTTTTTACTTAACAGTTTGGTCCATTCTTTGACCGGAAACCCTCGACAGCTACAGATCAGAGTGTACCGGTGGTCAAATACTGCGCAGGAGAAGCTACCGAAATGGTTCTTCTTGAAGCACAAAGACCTCCGACTGAATTGTCGTCTTGAGAGGCTGGCCACTTTTCTGATCTGTGGCTGAAGAGCGGTCTCGAACTGGTTGACCCAAGAGGCTCAGGTAGGAAGATTTTTGCCTTTTTTCTGTTTTAGATCAGGGACTAGGTTACAGTAAATGTTATTGTCATAGATTTGTTGTACAGATCAGGGACATAAGAAATTACTGTACATTTTGTCATAGATCAGGAATAAGGTAGGCAGTTATTCTAGATAAACTGTGTAAAGAACAAAGATACCACGTGGTAAAAAAAAAGGGTTGCGTAACATTTTCTTTTAACATGGGAAATCAGTGCACTAAAAAATCGCGAGATCCGCCCCTAACTGATGATGCAAAATATATGCAATTACAACGAGCAGATAACCTAAGGTATTATACAAAATGGGTTAATAAATACGAATTTGACGGTAAATTAAATAGAATGTCATTAGTTAAACTTTTAAAACAACTTAAATCTGACGCAGAAGGTCAGGCAAAGAAACAACGACAATTAGGCATTCCTCAGGCACACAGGTGGATTGAGGAAGTGAACCGAAGGGAACAGAAACTTAAAAATGCGAAAGCATTATTTTTAGACAAAGAGGATAATAATACAGTAATAGCGACGGCCCCTCCCCCTCCGCCCCCGCCAATACCTTTTTTAGGATATGAAGCAGGAGGACAGGCTAGTCCACCTCCACGTTATCCTGAAGTTGCAGGAACATTAAAACCGTTTGTTAGAGAACCTATTGAAACTAGGTCCCGGACACGTAAAACGCTTAGGGACACAGATTTATATCAAATAGGGAGAGACTCACTAGAAGAGAGTGAAGAAATCTGTCCACTAATCGAGGTACCAAACCCTCAGGCAGGACAGGAAGGGCAGGACCCAACTCTCCTAGTGTATAGACCATGGACACCGGAAGACATTCGGAAAGCTACAGAAGGAATCCCTCATCCGGAAATTAATTACACAAAGTTTTTACAAGATTTACATGGTATGAGACTAAGTTACCATTTGAATGGGGAAGAAGTAGAAAGGGTAGTTAGACAGATTTTGGGTCCAGACTGGCACATGATTTGTGGCACCTGGAACTCTCGTGACGCACAACTTAAACCACTCCTACATAGTGACGCAGAATTAGACACCAGAGTGAAAGGTCTTACAGACCGAATTTCTGAGAAATGGAAACCTAGAGCAGATTGGACTTGCATTAATCAATGCATACAACAAGATAATGAAACTGTAGATGGGTACTATAGTAGATTATTGGAATGTTTCAATAACCATAGTGGTATGGCTATCCCTGAAAGTCAGACGAATGATTGCTCATATGAACAGCAACTGAAAAATGCATTTTTGAAAGGTTGCATTGCACCTATTAGTAGCTTCATTACAAAGCATATGATAGATCATCGAACAAGTAGGCTACAAGCCTTACTTGAGTATGCTAGACATGCTGAAAGGCATTTTAATAATAAAAAGAAAAAGAAGACACAGGTCTTCACAGCAGAAGACGGAGCAGAGGTCTTCGTTGTACAGGGGGGTAAAAAAGGTAACAAAAATACCCAGGGTAATAAACAGTCTGACAAAAGGTCAGAGGATTTTGAAGAGAGAAAAAAGAAAGGTGAGTGCTTTAAGTGTGGTAAAAAAGGACATTTAGCAAGGGATTGCAGGCTAAATAAAAAGGCGACTACAGAAGATAAAGATAAAGGTGATGAAGACTGACTATATGATAGCAATGACAATCAAAAATCATCAGGAAAGGTTAACAAACAAAAGACAAATGCAAATGTAGTAGAAGGAACAGAGGAAGTGAAAGCAGATGTAGAGGATGAAGAAAGTGAAGTTTTAGACTTAGCATTATTGAGCTTGGAGCTCTATTTGGCAGACACAAAACTGGAAGTTACACTTCTGGTGGAAGGAAGGGAAGTGAAATTCTTGTGTGACTCAGGAGCGTCTCGAACTTTGATACACCCTTCAAAGTTACCAGAACATTCTGAATCACCTGACTATATATTAGTAAAAGCAGCAAATGGACAGCTATATAGGGAGCCACTCTCCCATGATATAGCAATAACTGACCCAGTTTCAGGTATGACTCAGAAAAGTAAAATTGTAGTTTCAGCGAAATGTCCAGTAAACTTACTGGGAAGAGACCTTATGCAGATATTTGGCATAGCAGTAGTTCCTACTATGCAGGGTATGGAAGCACAAAGACAAATGGATACTTTTGTGGTGCGATCGGAGGGTGAAACATTTTACTGGTACAGCCAGGATCTAGTTACGACTGGTCCAGGGGCAGTAACTGAGGAACTGATGAATGTAGCCATCAGTAAGGTCCCCTCCCTTGACACCGACCAACAGCATTTGTTACATTGTACTCTATACTACTGTAGCATGCCAGGACCTGATAAGGAATATGAGCAAGAATTATTCAAAAATCCTGCTAACAGATTAGTATTACGAACCTTATATTGGGATACTGAGGGAAACAGTGTAGTAAGCTGTTCACTACCTCAGGAATTCATGAAACTGTACAAATCCAATAGACTGCCACATGTCAGCTTGACCAAAAGCAAAGATGTGAAATGGGCAGATTTAGGAGAAAAAGTAACAAAATGGGAAAAGCAAACTGATTTAGAATTATCAGAACAGGGAGTACAAAAACAGAAATTGAATTGGCTAACACAGACACGTCCAGCTGTACACTTACAGAATAGTGAAGACAGCTGATTAGCATTCTTATTAGGAGAAGAAGAAAAAACCTTGTGTGATATACCAAATATTCTTTGGTCGACAGGCAAATCAGATGTAGGACTTATTCGAACAGCAGGTCCAGTAACCATTACACCAAAATCGGCATTTAGACCACAAAAAAGACAATACCCCTTGAGGAAAGATGCAGAGCAAGGAATTAAGCCTATAATAGCAGCATTACTCAAGGAAGGAGTACTGGTAGAATCTCTAGATTCACCATGTAACACAACTCTATTTCCTGTTAAAAAAGCAAACGGGGAATGGCGGATGGTACAGGATTTACAAGCAGTAAACAATGCAATAATACCCAGAGCACCAACGGTGCCAGACCCACACACCTTGTTGAATGATTTGATGCCATAACAGAAATATTTTACTTTGGTAGATATAAGCAATGCTTTCTTTTCAATACCTATGCACCCCTGATAGCCAGTATTGGTTTGCATTTACATTTCAAGGTAAAAGATATTCCTATACTCGGCTACCGCAGGGATATTGTGAAAGTCCAACGATATTTGCAAAAGAAATGGCTAGCAACCTGGCAGGATTTACTCCATCAGGGGGTAGTTAGATTCTACTTTATGTAGATGATATCTTGCTAGCAGCCCCCACCCAGCAGCAATGCAGGGAAGATACAATAGCATTATTAAAATTTTTAGCAGCACAAGGACACAAAGTAAACAAAAGTAAGTTACAACTTCGGAGAAAACAGGTTAAATACCTAGGATATGTAATATCCAATGAGGGTAAAATACTAGACGAAGACAGAAAATCAGCGATTTTACAGGCACCTAAACCAACAACCAAGAAGGAAATGATGTCCTTCTTGGGAACGACTAATTTTTGTCGAAGTTGGATATCGAACTATGCTTTAGAATCTGCTCCATTGGCTGATTTAATATATAAAACATCAATGGCAGCACAAGATGTATTACAATGGACACCTGAAGCAGAAACAGCTTTCTGCAGACTGAAACAATTGATAGCTTCATCATTAGTTTTAGGACTTCCAAATTACCACAAAAGATTTTTTCAAACCGTAGATTGTAAACAGGGATACATGACGTCAGTTCTGATGCAACAACATGGGAGTAAACAATGCCCCATAGCTTACTATTCCTCACAGTTAGACCCTGTGGCGCGATCATTGCCTCACTGTGTACAAGCAGTAGTCGCAGCTGCAGTGGCAGTACAGGCTTCAGCCTCTGTGGTATTATTCCACCCTCTCACATTGAGAGTGCCTCATGCAGTTGCGATAATTTTACTGCAAGAAAAAATAGCATGTCTATCTCCTGCTAAACATATTTCATGTATGACCATACTGCTGAGCCAACCTCATATGGTAATTGAACGTTGTACAACATTGAATCCATCAACGTTACTTCCGACTCCTGTGGATGGCACACCACACAGTTGCCTGCAGGAAATTGAGCAAATAACTTTGCCCAGACAAGATCTCACTGATATGCCCTTGGATGATGCTGAGGTGACATTTTATGTGGACGGTTCTTGCAGGAAGGGTCCTACGGGGAAGAATCTAGTGGGGTATGCAGTAGTCACAGACACAGAGATTTTAGAAGCCCAACCATTACAGCATAACCTGTCTGCTCAAGCAGCAGAATTGATAGCCTTGACACGGGCTTGCACTCTAGCGAAAGACAAATGTGTGAACATATATACTGATAGTAAGCATGCTTTCTCTACAGTGCATGTTTTTGCGCAGCAATGGAAAAATAGGGGAATGATAACATCTACTGGCAAACCGATTAATCATGCGCAACTTATTTTGAACTTATTAGATTCTATTCAGTTACCTACTAAAGTAGCTATTTGTAAATGTGTAGCTCATACAAAACAACAGGATTTGATTTCAAAAGGTAATGCACGAGCTGATGCAGCTGCAAAGCAAGCAGCTTCAGACTCAGAAACTTTACTTTTGAATGAGGAATTACAACCCTCTGAGATTTTAGATTTAGAAATGTTAAAAACAATGCAGACATTGACTACAAAAGCTGAGAAACAGAAATGGGAGAGACGAGGTGCAATCCTCGAAAATGGACTGTACAACTCCAAGGAGAAAAAGCCAATATTGCCATCTAATTTATTTAGATATGCAGCTTTGTTGAGCCATGGGCAGAGCCATGTCTCAACAGGGGGGATGGTACAGTTAGTAAATCGAATATTCCAAACATATGGATTCACGAACTTTACACAAAAATTTTGTGCAGCATGTCATATTTGTAACAAACATCATGCACAAGGAGCATTCAAACCCAAGCAGGGGAGTTTTCCTATACCACCATATCCGTTCCATACTATCTGTATGGATTTCATAGAACTGAGCAAATATGAAGGGAAAAAATACTGTTTAGTAATTGTAGACATGTTTTCCAAATGGGTAGAAGCCTTTCCTACCAAAAATCCGGACGCAGCAACAGTGGCAAAAGCCCTAATAAAAGAAATAATTCCTAGATTTGGCATACCGGAAAGAATCTATAGTGATAATGGGACACACTTTGTTAATCAGACAATTCAACAACTTGGGAGATTCTTTGGGATCTCCTTGAAGAATCATTGTGCTTACCACCCACAGTCTGCAGGACTGGTGGAAAGGTAC
Organism: Protopterus annectens; assembly: GCF_019279795.1. NCBI lineage: Eukaryota > Metazoa > Chordata > Ceratodontiformes > Protopteridae > Protopterus > Protopterus annectens. The sequence continues at coordinate 728,335,738 of NC_056746.1, read as the reverse complement.
AATGGAATTTTAAAGAACAAGTTGAGGAAGTTAATGAATGAAACACAGAAGAATTGGATTTGCTGTTTGCCTTTGGCACTGCTGAGCATGAGAACAGTTCCAAATGTAAAGGGTTTGACCCCCTTTGAAGTGATATTTGGAAGGGCATATTATGTGCCACAGTGGAAAGCTCTCATGCCTGCAGAGCTAGAAGCTGACAGCTCATTAGCTAATTATATGAGGAAATTGTTAACACATAAAACTGTTTTGCAGTTGAACTCTTTTTCAGATAATGAACAGACCAGACCATTAGAAGCGGTGCTGACCCCTGGGTCCTGGGTTTGGCTGAAGGTCATAAAGAAGAAAAACTGGATGAGTCCGAAGTGGGAAGGTCCGTACCAGGTACTGTTGGCGACGCCTACTGCAGTTAAAGTTGCTGAGAGGTCGTCCTGGGTCTACCTGACGCACTGTAAACCGGTAAAGAATTTTCAGCTTGATAAACATTTTGTGACTGATACACAACAAAGGCAGAATGGCCAAGAGCAAAATGAGTAAAAATACAAACCAACCCCGAAGATATTGTTTAACCATCTTGCTAACTATACATCTATTGACTATGATTGTGGTGACTTTCCTTTTGTTATGGTTTTTCCTGCATATAACCGTACAAATGAAAGTGGAGAAACGTGATTAACTTTCTATAGACTGGCATCCAAACTTTAACACATACCTAGCTATGAAGCATGTATATGTAGAGACTATGAATGTTTCAAATTGCTGGGTTTGTACTGCTATACCAACAGCTTATGGAGGACTGTTGATGTCCGCTGTCCCTCTGGGGATAAATGAGACTTGGGAGAACTTACTTTTTGATACACGCTCTGTGAGATCACAGGACAAGATTGCATTGTATTTGCCTATTACACAGAGAGGAATTGTTTGTTTTTATAAAAATGATACCCTCCAAGTTGGTTGGAGTAACTGTAACATAACTGTATCTTATAAATGCTATATTAAGGCTAAAGATAAAAGTACTAGTTGTAGCACAAATTATGATTCATATTTGAGCTTAATGAAAACGACCATAAAAGATGTGCAGAAAAATCCTGAATTGTATAAACAATTGTCTGTTATAGACAAGAAAATGTTTCATTCAGAGTTAACCCGCATCAGTACTAAAGTAGAAAACTGTTATTTTGTTTGTGGGAAAAAAGCATACAAATGGCTACCTGAGAATTGGTCCGGCAGTTGTTTTTTGGGTTATCTGGTTCCAGCTATAAGGCATACTGCAGAAATACCTCTAGGTAAGATACGAAACGTAAGAGATGTAGCTCGAAAAACTGGGAATTCAGTCGAGAAACCTGCAAATCCAGTGGGTAAAATCGAAGCTGGTTGGAAGGATCATCCATCCGTGAAAGACAAAGAGAAATTGACTTATATGGACTTGAGTGACAGTGTTATATCCTGGGCTGGAATATTCCCAGCCTATGGAGCAGTCAAATCAATCTGGGAACTGAGAAAATTTTCAAAGCTTCTCGAAGTAATGAGTAATGCAACTTTTTCCACTCTTGAACTTGTGACTGATGAACTGAATGCAATGAGAACTATTGTGCTACAAAATCGAATGGCTCTTGACTTCACCCTAGTGGCAAGAGGTGGTACATGCGCGCTTATCAAAGAAGAATGCTGTGCGTTCATACCAGACAATTGACATGAGATAAATGACCACCTAGAGGTAATACAGCAGGTATCGGCCATGACTGAACCAGGCCCAAACCCACTGACGAACTTTTTCCAGAGTCTATTTGGTGGGTGGGGTTCAATCCTAATGAATATTTTGATTGCTATTTGTGTTGTTCTGCTCTTATTAGGAGCATGTGTCTGTTGTGGGATTCCCTGTATGAAAAGATTAGTCAGAGAATTTGTTGATATATCTGTAACCGAAACTTTGTACCAAGACATTGAATTGGATCTATTGGTTCCAAATGAAATTCTTTCCGAAATATAAAACAAATGACTTGCCTAGTTAAAAGTCCTGAAAGGAAAAGGCTAGGGAATGATATGATGTTGTTTATGTTTCTGAATAGAATAAAAAGTATTAAAAGGGAAAATGTTAGAAAAATATGTATTTGAACATATATAAAGTGCTAGTTTTAAAGCAAATAATATGTAATGCATTTTATTCTATTTTACAATATGGCAGTAAGAATGATCTTACATGTAATTGCTTGAAGCTTTGGAGCTGCAGTGTGTTTGAACTCTGACCCTGGCAGTAGCCAGCTCAGCAAGCTTATGTTTTTCACTAAATGATTATCTGCTGGGTCAGGAAAATGAATGTATAAAGCATTGAAATTTTTCTTCCTTCCTCTGAGATGGTTGGCCTTGCGAATGTTATCAGAGATAAAGCACAGCTGCTAAAAGTAATGTTGCAAGAAGAACAAAGAAGTATATTACAAGACTGAACTGACTATTGTATTCAAGCAGGACTGAAACCTTGAAAGAATAACATTTACAGAAAGACATTATAACTGACCAGGTGCTTTGCAAGGCTGTATTATTCTCATGGGAAAACTTTTAAAAAGTATAACATCAGCTTTTTCTTATGAATAGAATATTGTAGACTATAGTGATGTAGGTGCCCTGTGACTGACCACATCAGTAAGGTGGGCACAGCTTGAATGTATGATTATAAAATGTAGAATACTTCCTGATTCATGCCAGACAAAACTCTATACTTGTATTGTATGGTATTTTGCCTCCTGGTGTACACTAGTAAAGTTTTTTTGCATCTGAGCCTTTTGTGTTGTCCTAATTTGTTTTTACACCAACCTTTTGGTGGCTAATTCTATTTCATGCATTTGTTATGGCAGTGTTTGCTGTATTTCTTGTGAGCATGTCCAGTCTAATCATGAAATAGATATGTTGCATTTATGAATGCAGACCTTGAATTAATGGCAATGCTCAGATCTGTTCTGAGCTACAACAGAATGGCATTAAATATACTGATCCCAAGGATATTGCCAATATGCTGGCAGATCGATTCAGTGCAAACTTCACCCCCCCTCAACCCCTAAATGACCCATCTCAGTAACAAAAGATTGCCAAATTCTGGTAATAACTGCCACACAGGTAAAAACACACTCTCTAAAGCTAAGAATACAGCATCCACGGGACCAGATGACATCCCAGGCTATGTACTACATGAACTACAAAATGAACTGGCACCTCGCCTAAGTGTCATGTTTAATCATAGCCTCACCTCAGACTTCTTGTCCACTGAGTGGCACACAGCTACAGTTATCCAACTCCACAAGGGGGGATCCACCTTGGATCCCGGGAACTACCGCTCCATCAGTCTGACGAGCCTGATCTGCAAGGCCATGGAACGTATTATGTATTGAACGTATTGTGGGCGGCACAGTGGTGCAGCGGTTAACGTTGTCGCCTCACAGCAAGAGGTTCTCCGGTTCGATTCTCAGCTGGGGTGCCTTCTGTGTGGAGTTTGCATGTTCTCCCTGTGTTCACATGGGTTTCCTCCGGGTACTCCGGTTTCCTCCCACATTCCAAAGACATGCATCTGGAGCATTTCTCCCCGGGCCTCCGCTGAAAACAGGCTCTGTGGAACCTAGTCGGACATTCCCGGTCAACAAATGTTAAATAAATAAAATAAAATAAAATAAATTATCATGGAACTTATAAACAAAGACATTGGCAAAATTCAAATACTAGACCCCACCCAGTTTGAGTTTGTGAAAGTCCAATCTTGTCTCCTGAACCTGATTGACTTCTTTGAATCAATCTCCAGAGCTGTGGACAAGGGTAAGATGGTACACACAGCCTACCTGGACCTCACCATGGCCTTCAACACCATCCCCCACTCTGGAATCATAGATAAACTTACTAAGCTGGGCATTAATCCCTATGTCACTCGATGGGTTGCCAACTGGCTTACTGACAGAACCCAGACTGTAAAAGTAGCCGACTCCAAATCCAGCTCCAGACAAGTGACAAGTGGAGTACCTCAGGGTTCAGTCCTGGGACCGCTCTTGTTTGGCATCTACTTCTCTGAAGTACAGGCCAACACTAAGGGACTCTGGCTAACAAAGTTCCTAGATGACTGCAAACTAGGAGCCATTATTGAATCCCCAAATGATGTGGCTATTCCTACAAAAGGGCCTTAGAGAAACAGATGCTTGGTGCCAGAGCCATGGGCTCAAGCTCAGTGCTAAGAAATGTATAGTTATCCCCTTTGGGAAAAAACATGTACCCGTGAATGACCACATAGGTGGCAGTGCACTAAACACTGAAAGTATGATAAGAGACTTAGGGACACAGGTGGACTGCCATACCCTGTTATGAGAGTGGCGTGTACTATTTCTTATTGTGTTTCCAATGCTCATGTATACTTTATGTGACAGTTTGTCAAACTAAATGCAAAAAGCTGTCATGAATGCATGTAGCAGAAACAAGGCATATACAGATGTTTCACAGTATGCAGTGTACAGTACACATTTAAATTGTCAAATACAGATGCACACAATTTTTGTTATCATATGTGTGTGTTCGGTTCTACCTTACATAGTCAACAGTGCAGAACACCGACAACGCAATCATTGACACCACATAATCGACAGTGCATAAACATGACACCTCACATGCCCGACAACGAAATAACCGACGGTTCACAAACACGAAACCTCATACGCTGCACACACCACAATAACAATAATCAACAAACAAAACACATCCCCTGTCCAAAAACCACACACACAATACAAGCACACCAAAGTCCTTACAAACCCACACTAAACCTCACATACACAACTATCTACAACCCTAACCCAAACCCTAACCCTAAGGTCCATCACTATCGTACATTCAGCTAACCCACGCCCTAACCCTAACTCACTTAACCCGCCCCTAACCCAAAGACTTTCACTACCGCACACTTACCTAACCCGCGCCCTAACCCTAACTCACTTAACCCACCCCTAACCCCACAGACCGTCAATATCCACACTTACCTTACTTGCACCCTAACGTCCGTCACTACCGCATACTTACACAGCCTTTTCTCATGTCGGTATCCTCGGCGTCGGTGTTTTCATCCGTCGGTCTTCTGCATTTTTGATCTTCTGGCAATCGCGATTGCATTGTTGATGTTCTGCACTGTCGACTATGTAAGGCAGAACCGTGTGTTCATATTTGCAAAAATTGCTATCCACATTAATACATGTACATGACAACCTGAATGTCTATTGTCATTATAAAGGTGTACATGGTATGTAACAATGCAATTTTGCTGTTTTATTTCTGTAGTGTAGTTTACATCTTAGAAGAAGTACTAGCATGTCAAGTTTTAAGTGCATGGGTGCAGGTAACAGATGACTGAGTGTAAATATGTGTTCAGTCATTAAGGAGTGCCTTCCCTTTGGTTGTGTTTTTACACCGGTTTTAATAGAATGAAGACTAAATGGGCAGTAAACATAAATCATACATACTATTAAGCACTTTGAATAGTGCAACATCGAGCTGCTGGTTTGCACGATCAGTGGCATAGTATTTGTACATGCAAGATACAAATTAAAGGATTCCTACTGAAATTGAGACATACTTATGAATAGTGGCTATGGTAGACACAGCTAACAGAAACTATGGTGTTCATAACTAGTTCATATTATAAATGTGTCATAAATTGTATAACCTTTTGAAAGTCTGTATACTACTTTCCCCATTTGCTCATCATTAAGTAGTGAGCAAATGTGGGTCTCTGCTTCATTGAAAAAATGATAAGAGTTCTATTGGCTTTCTTTCCTCTGTGCAAACATGCTAAGCAGAAGGGCACAGCAGTCAGCATTTTGGACAGTACTGAGTGGAAGAAACACACCTGCTGCTTAGCTGACTGTCAGAAGGTATAATAGCAGTGAGTTCTTATTTTGAGCACAGATGATAAAGAGTTTGAATTCAGCTCTATCTATTTTTTTTTAATTTGCATTCATGATGTAATTAAATAATTACATGTGATAATTATGGGAAATGTGAGGGGGAATGACTACAGTGAAGCAATATATAAAAACAAACAGTACTCCAGTGATTTATGTCAACAGTAAGTATATGGAGTAGCATAGTCATACAGTGACCAGTCTAAATAAATATTTTATATGAACTTATTAATACCAGTGCCTTTGTTCTACTTTTAACTGTGTGTTTCGGTAGCACAGTGGGTTTAAGCAGCATTGGATGGAGGTAACCAAACCATGCCATAGGATGTGAAAAGCCAGTCAATGCTGCCTGGCATTGGTGCATGATGTGAAACTGCAAGTAAATGCAAAGGACTAAAAGTGAAGGACATCATTAGGGATTTATTATTTATGTGTGTGTGGTGAGTGATTCTATTTTTGTCCAGATTAAAAGTGTGAAAATGGGGTAAAATGAGAATGTGGTGAAATGGGCGCAAGCAGGAGAAGAAGAAAAGGAAAACAATATAGGAATGTGCAGGAGGGAATTAGGAAAGAACCATAGCTATCTATTTCAACAGTGTAAAATGAACATGGCTAGAATATTGAATGGATTTGGACTATCAGCTTAACAATGATAGGTGACTACAACACAATCATGTTGTATAGCCAATTGGATCAAACTGAGAGTGTCAAAGGCACACTTGTGAAGTGGAGAGCTATGTATGGAACCAAATTTTTTTGGAACAGGTGCCAATTTTTGTGTTTTTACTTGTGTTAGAGAGGAATGTTGGGTAAGGGACATAGGTATTTCTGGGTCAGATAAGTAGAGTAGGTAAGGAAGCAAATGCAGACAAACAGGACAGACACGACAAGAGATAGGGATGGTGAGAGGCATAACGGGTTTGGGGACACCATGATTGGGGATAGGGAGTAGACATTGGAAGCCCATTCCAATGAAACATGGAGACAGTGTGAATATGTCTGTCACCCTCAGAACTGTCATCACCATCACCCTCCTTAGCTTGCTGTTGGAGTACTTGGCATTTTATTTTGCCCATCATTCCAGCAAACATCTCCTCCATCCAGATGATTTGTGCATCAATGGTGCTTTTCCTGACCTCATGTGCTACACCTGGCATCTCTTGGCAGGTGACAAAATCACCATCTCCATCAATGCTGCCGGAGGATGCCACTGCACCAGCTTTCAGGTTAATACTACCTGATGTGGAGGCCCAGGTAGTGCAGAGGCTGCAGATATAGTACTGCCAGGTTGGGTCCCGGATGTACTGGGTGTCTGTGCAGAAGCCATTGAGGGACCAGGCTGAGCTGGACTGGTTGGCCTACCTCCCTGTGCTGTAAATTATTTTGTGAGTTGGCGGAAACTGATAACATCAGAATGTTGTAAATTTTAGTTTTACATTGTGTAATTTTTAACAACTACAAAGTATGATTAATGATTGTTCCATGTCATCCTTACAATATGAATATATTGCAGATATACTTTATCAAATAATACAGATTAAGTTAACAGCATGGCGTGTATGTAAATTTTGTTGAAATTATGTAATATTTTTAAATTAGTGCACTATATATTTGTTATATGCTATTTAATTGACTCCTACAGTTGACTTGAGCTACAGACTGACGCATACATGCTTGATTTTACAGTTAAGATATGCAGGCTTAATTTGCTAATAATGTGTTCAAGAGCAATACTTTAGCTAAAATAATTGTATTCTTTTGTGCTGCATGCATACCCCTTGCTTCTCTTAGTCTTTCCAAATGCTCAGCATGGGCATCCCTGTTCACTGCAATGACAATCACCTAGGCAGCTGTAAAAGTAAAAGGGAGAAAAAAGAGAAGACCATTATGCATTCCAGTCTTGGCTATGTCCACCTAAATAATTTTAAGTATTTTTATCTTTATACATACATAACTGTGGGATGTTATCATTCCTAAACTCAACCAGCCACTGATTGTTTCATGCTTGTGCCTCTTCAGGTCATAATAGTGGTGTCTGCATTGCTCTCCAGTGCATGGAATGCCAGATGCACTGAAGACAGCCTTGGCCAGACTATTCCAAGCCTTAGATTTGTATTGAGACCTGGCATAGTCCCCTTGCAGTAGCCTACAGCTGTGACACTTTATGAACAGTGCAATGAAAATTATATTGAATGTTACAGCTAGTGCACAAACCTGAATAACCATGCCAACTGCATTTGTGCAGAGTTAAGAGGAGAGCATCAGTGTCAAACAGGGGGAAGGCAGTTTATGAACTATGAAGGGTAATGTTTAAGTTGGCATTAGTTTTTTGGTTTGGCTGCTGCTGTAATTGTTAATTGATTTAACTTTGCAGGCATGCATTAGGGGTATAAATGTTATGACCTGATACATTTTTGGTGTCTTTATACACTGGTAAAAGTAATTTCTACAAAGTGGGATTCAAACCTATGTAAAAAAAAAAAAAAAAAAAACATATTCTTCCACAGAGGTGCTTTCTCATCCTTGCCACAGTAGAGGTCTTTGCCAGACAGACCGAGGTGTTATCCATATATGTGTGTGACTTGAAAAGGTCCTAGTTAATACATTCAAGTGTTCCATCCATGTCCAGAAAAGACAATTATAATTATAAAAGGATAATTGTCAGCATACCCTCAGTCACATATGAAATTCATATGAGCTTCAGTGCTATACATAGTTAATGTTATTTATAATTATCTTTACATTGTTCTTTATTTTATAAAATTGAGTGAACAGTCATTACGTGAGTATGCTAGATTAAAACCCTGGCTCACTTGTACTGTGAGCATTAACTTATAATATTTGCTACAGGGAAGGTTGGGCTATAATTGTATATTTTGCATTCATAGCTGTGCAGAGTGCTCATTGCAACTGAGACCCTTTTTGTCTCACCTACTCATTAGTTATACATATAGATTAAAGAGTTGAGTTTTTAACCATGTATGTGTGTGACAAGAAAGTTCAGAAAATAAATGTTTAATTGTACAACCATAATTCTACTAATACCAACAGTTACATATTTAGTATATATCTGATATCATGTGTATGCTCAATGCATCTGCTACAGATAATTATTTCTTTCTGTAATTATTTTAATGTTAATTTTTATATAAAGTAAATTCAAACAGCAGGCAATAGGTTATGTAATTTGCTATGAAAACCTACACTGAGTCTACATGATTGCTTTATAACTTGTTGAATAGCTCCTCCATCTTGGATTGGTTGATTAGCATACAGTTCATAGATTAGTACTAAGCTAAATGCCCTTGCTAGCCATTTTAAGCCTAGCCAATTATCCCTTGTGAGACTCGAACCCTGTGCTTTGTGTTTGCAAGGCAAACACCTTAACCATTAGGCCACCCTCCCAACCCCCAGGCCAGCTGCGTATGCAGTAATTACACTTACTGAATGCAAAATGGTGCACTATCATATGCTTGTCTCACCATGAAGCTCACATGGGCTTAGTGGACAGTGTAGGCTTTATTGAATCTGCACCACTGTCATTTGTTATTCTTTGTCAAAATGAAATAGAATTAGCCACCAAAAGTTTGGGTTTGCCAATGTCCACACACTGGAGTTATTGACCTATTTGAGGATAATAACAACATTTTTTGCAGGTCAATGTACAGTCAGTGTATATGTAATGTAAATCTTCAACAGATTACTTACTGATACATGTTGATGTTTCACCTGGGTGTGCTATATGTTAGTGTACTGTCATACAGGTATTAGTCATATATTTATCAAAGCTCACTTCAGGGCTAAATGTCAGGTAAAACATAATGCTGTACTGCAGTCACGTGTGCATTTTGATATACTTTTTTATTTTAACATGTATGGTATTGTATGGAATTGTATTGCAGTTGCAGCAGGAAGGATACATGCTATATGATTGATTACACTCCCACAAATGGGTATTGTATTGCAGTTGCAGCAGGAAGTATACATGCTATATGATTGATTACACTCCCACAAATGCATCATACTCAGTTATTTTTACCCTGACAATTGATACATTTCGTCTGCAGCCTATGTCATTATAAATAATGCGGGCATGTAATATTGTTTGGCCTAAGTCTTGTCTGGGCTACCCATGTATTGATTTTATACTCATACATATATTGTATGCATAGTAATATACATACTGACATTCCTACCCAAACAACAGAGTTGTCAAGGGACTAAGTACATATGAGCTTTTCCTTGGTTTATGTACATGTTAGTGCATGTCACATGACCATGGCTCTCATTTTACAAGTATGTATATCTGACATCTGCTATAATTAGACAACCATAAGTATGGATAATTATTATGTTGATATGCTGGTCAAAGTGACAATTCTGTATATCTGTCATGTCCTTCTGTTTTGCACTACGGACATATATATAACCAGTCACATTTTCTACCATTCACAGCATGCAGGTTGTTGGCATAAATGCTTTTTTCCTGAATTAATACTGTTATTGGAATGAATGCACAGGTGTCCATGATTCTTATCATCATGCCCACATTGCTATAGGTGTGTACATTGTGAATTAATACTGTTATTGGAATGAATGAATGCACAGGTGTCCATGATTCTTCTCATCGTGCCCACATTGCTATAGGTGTGTACATTGTGAATTAATACTGTTATTGGAATGAATGCACAGGTGTCCATGATTCTTATCATCATGCCCACATTGCTATAGGTGTATACATTGTGAATTAATACTGTTATTGGAATGAATGCACAGGTGTCCATGATTCTTATCATCATGCCCACATTGCTATAGGTGTGCACATTGTGAATTAATACTGTTATTGGAATGAATGAATGCACAGGTGTCCATGATTCTTCTCATCATGCCCACATTGCTATAGGTGTGTACATTGTGAATTAATACTGTTATTGGAATGAATGCACAGGTGTCCATGATTCTTCTCATCATGCCCACATTGCTATAGGTGTGTACATTGTGAATTAATACTGTTATTGGAATGAATTAATGCACAGGTGTCCATGATTCTTATCATCATGCCCACATTGCTATAGGTGTGTACATTGTGAATTAATACTGTTATTGGAATGAATGCACAGGTGTCCATGATTCTTATCATCATGCCCACATTGCTATAGGTGTGTACATTGTGAATTAATACTGTTATTGGAATGAATGCACAGGTGTCCATGATTCTTATCATCATGCCCACATTGCTATAGGTGTGCACATTGTGAATTAATTCTGTTATTGGAATTATTGCACAGGTGTCCATGAATGATTCTTCTCATCATGCTCACATTGCTATAGGTGTGTACATTGCCACATCTTCATTATTGCTTTCTTCATACAAATTAGGCAAGGGAAGCATTGCAATTCTTTAACCTGTATTTATGATATAACATCAACCATGTGGATGTAAATTATTTCCTTTGATTCCTTGCACAGTAGACATCACAATAGCAAAGTAGGTTGATAAATCTGCAACACGGGTGTAGCGGGATATTCTCAATATGATCATTTGAGTACAGTATTTTTCTCAGCATATCTCAGAAAATGATTATTGGAAACCATGTAGTATAACTATCTAAACTACTGTTTAACACATATTCATATACAAGACATGCTTTGCTAAGACAATTTTTAATTTAAAATAGCCTTTCCACAATAACAAGTGCCAAAAAATTGTAATAAAAAGCCCATTTCTAAAGTGCATAGGGCAACAGCTTGAGAATTTTGTGGAATGGGTGAGTGACAGGGACAACATCATAATGTTTGTTACAGTGGTTTACTAGCAAAATTGTGAAATCACTTACCATGAGTGTCCACATCCCCAAACCGGAACAACGGAAACTCATCTAGCCAACTGCTCAGAATATCAATTCGTTCGGTAGGAAAGAATTATAATTCGACAGTGACTGGACCAGTCACCATCTGCAAAATATACTATCAGCCATACATATTTCTACAGTTTTGTGGGGGGGGGGGCTAGCTCCCCTGCACCTCCATGTGGGGGGCTGCACCCCACACACCCACTGCTACCTATATATTCTAACTCCAAGATTGCACTACAGTGAGTAAAAAGGGAATTTTTCCAATCCCCACTGTAGTGCGATTCACTTCATAACACTAATGTTCAAAACTGCGATCAAAAATTATGTGTTGACCTTCAGAAGTTGACAGCATTTGCGTTCACAGTTTTGCCTCTTTGCCCCTCTAAGTTCAACCTTCTGACAGCCAGTTACATTCATTCACGATTTTGATGGTAAATCTGTTACAATATATAACTTTTTGGATACACAACTGCTGTGCAGTACCTGGAGCATGTGCAATATCCCTTAATGTATCTACTTTCAATGCTTAATGCTATATCACCTCTGCAATTTAAAATAATGTTACATGTATTACATTTATTACCTTTGTTACACAGTAGCTGTATCCCTCCCACTTCCTTAAATCAACATTTACTTTTTATTATGTAGATGTCTCCATAAATGGACATGATTACTTATATAGTCATCGATAATTTTTAATTGGTGGTGTTATACATTAATCTACTTACATGTAAATACATGTTCCTCATTAAGCTTCCCCTGCCTCCTAATTATGTACTTTAAGTTTCCTTTGCCTTATTATGCCTTCTGCATGTGCTAACTTACTGGAGTTGACTGTACTTTCAACCTGTTGTTTATATTGCGTGCTTGATCCTGTCTGCATCTAAGTATGGCTTCTAGCAGGTGTCCTGGCCATGAATGGGTGCGGCTTAATGTGCAGGCTTAATAGCTTGAATATTCAATGTACATTGATGCTCTCTGTGCTAACACTAATGAAATGTGTAACTTAGTGCAATAGGTATGTGCATATTAATGAATCCCTGGGACAATCTATTTCCACTTCCAGAGTCAAGTTTACTGTAAAACTTATCAAGTCTCCCTGCTGCCTGACTGCCATGACACCTGACTTTCACCCAATGGCTTGTGAGAGGCCAGCTAATACAGTGACTACACACAACCATTCTGTGTAGTGCCTGATGAGGGCACATGTGTCATACAGCAATCAGGCATTCAATGGGAAACACCAGGCTTGGCTTAAGGAGTGGGTCTCATTATTCCATTTTTTAATGAGATTTGAAATAGAGAGCATGGTGGTCATATCTTGTGGTTTGTCCTATGTCTTTTTCATGAAAAGACAAGCCAGATGTATAGTAATTAACATTTGCATTCCTTCTTGACTCCAGCTAGATTCTTCTCCAACAAAAAGTGTTTGTGTCCTTAACTTCTTCCATACTTGTTGTTCTTCTGTTCATCCAGACAACATTTGCATATATTGCATGGTTATGATACCGCTGATACCTTTTTAATTCTTTTACTGAACTTCCTAAGTACATGGCTTAAAGGAGCTGAGTTTTAAATTCATTTGTCTAATTTCTCACTAAAATCATCTCTTTTAACTGCCAAAGCTACATGGGCTAGGATACTGAGCAAAGCAAATCATAGGTCCTATTACATGGTGGTACTGAATCCTGTTTTTGTAACTGTCATTTAGCTCTTCCCTCAGTAGCCCAGCTGCTTCATAGCGCTTGTAAACAGTTGATATACTCTGCATCTGTATTATCTCCCCAGTGAGTATGAACTCCTTCTAGGCCATGTGTTTTAAATGCACATCTGCCTCAGATTTACTGAGTGCTATTAGGTGCCATATGGAATAAGGAGATGAGAGCTGTGTTTTAACACCTCACTGTCATCAGCTTTGCTGTGTAATATTAGCATACCCTAAGAAGCAAGGAGATTATGCCATCTTTTGGGCAGTAAATTCCTCAGAGTTCCCTTCATGCTGATGACATCTTTTTGGGAGTTTATCCCTCTTATTTTCCATCATGTTGATATCATCCTTGTGGCTGTTTATTTCCCTGAGTTCTCTTCAAGCTATTGATGGATTAATAACTCACGATCATTGTTGCCTTAAGTTTTGGGGTACTTTCAGCTAGAGATTATAGTATATTTGAAATCAGAAAGATTTTCTCAGTTTGGTTATAGCCATATTAGAGTTACAGCAATATTTTGTGAGCTGGTAAAAAATCATTTCATAATATTAGCATCTTGTCTCTTCCTGACTAGCTTGGGTCCATCCTGGTGCATTTGGATTTTTTGTAAGATATTTTATAATAAGAGCATCCATAGCTATTTTTAATAATGCCTCACCCACCTTATAAAAAGTGTCATCACATGTAATGCTTAATGATTTCTTTTAATGATGTTTCGTAGTGTGTGAATATGAAATTTTGAAACAAGCCTGAAGCTGTGAAGACATGTGCCACCCAAATGACCTCAGTTCTAATAAAAGGTGATAAGTTACACTAAGTAGTAGGCATTATACTTACACAGCTATAAATGTTCTTGGAGACATGAGCAGATGGAATTTATAATGGTAGCTTTTTTAACTGCAGTTGTAGAAAAAATGTTGCACCCTGTGCTGCAAGCAGTAGAATGTAATCTACAACTCAGCTAAGGAAGGCATTTTCTGTGGTGCAGGTGACAGATTCTGTTATAAAGAAATCCACAAACTTGATAAACAGTAATATCACTATTTATAGGATGGCTCAGTTTTTTTTAATAGCAAAAAATCATGAGCCAAGTGTGTCAGTGAAAGCACTGAAAGTGCCCTGTGCATGCACTGAGAAATATAACAGGTAGCAGTGAGACTTACTGGAGCAAGCATCATAAACCTTCCTGCGAGACTGGAGGCTGAATTCAGAGATATCTGAATAATGCATATCCAATAAAGGCTGCAGTACTGATGTCAGACTTATAAACAGGCCCTCACACTTGTCACTGTGTTCTTAGGATACCACAGAGGGACGTGTTTGTGTGTATTTGACAGTGAGGCACATTAACTTAGTACAGTGATCCTTTCACAGGTACACCAAGTACAAATGCAAAATATGGTTTGTAAGGCAATGCTAATATGACAATGTGTAATCATGGATGGTTTTCTTAAGCCCAATAAGGTATGCATATACCTGTTCTGTGGATCTACTTGCATTCCTCATTCCATGACCTCTGCACATGCTTTTTAAGATGCTTTCTTATGGCAGCAATATATAGGTAACATCTAATAAAATACACTCTGAGATGTATGGGTGATGTGCTACCCTGTGATCTACCATAACAGTAATACATAATACACAGTCAAGGAACGGGTTGTTATTCTAGAAGTTATTAATGTCTGCAATGGTTGGGTCCTGATGGTGAGGTAGGTATGCATGAATAAAGTACAGTATAAACCACATAATGACCATGTATTATTAGTAATATTGATCACTCTAGAATCTAGTGATAATATAGTTATAGCTATGATAATATAGCTGCAGATGCCATTGCATATCCCATATCTATCCTTATCAACAGAACCTTATCCAAAAGCACTATTCCCCTCCCTCTGGAAAATATCCCATGTCATCCCACTCCATAATGGTGGTAGTTCTATAGACATATCCAAATATAGACCCATTGCCATTCTTTCCCTACTAGCCAAAATAATGGAGAAATGTGTACACAAGCAACTAATGCAATACCTTACACAGAATAACTTACTATCCAACTCCCAGCATGGTTTCAGGCCATACCATAGCACCACCTGAGCCCTCCTTTCCTTTACTAATGCCATAAACCAAAACAGGAATGACAATTGGCTATCCTCTGCCCTCTTTCTTGACCTATCAAAAGCCTTTGACATGGTCAGCCATGAAATTCTCATTCTTTCTCTAAAATCTATTTCCCTCAATAAGCATGCAATCCAGAGGTTCCATTCCTACCTGACTGGTAGACAACAGGCAGTACTATGGCAGGGCAAACTCTCCAGCCAGCTACCTCTCACACTTGATGTCCCTCAAGGCTCCATACTAGGTCTACTACTCTTCTCTATTTTTATCAACAACCTTTACACTGCTATCCCTAAAGCTACCTGTATTCAATATGCAGATGATTCCACTCTGATGTGCTCTGCCACCTCCCCACCCAAACTGTACATCCTAACCCAAAATGCATTTAACACTATTGAGAACTGGCTCACCAACCATCACCTACTGGTGAACCCCTATAGGACTTCTAAGATTCACCCTCACTAGTAGAGCTGCCACACTTTCACTCTCTGTCACATCTAACAATGGTACCACTATTTCCCCAGATCAACACACCAAACTTCTAGGGGTTATCATAGACAATAATCTCAAATTTGACCTACAGGTCAACAAAGCCATACAGACCATTAATAAGAAGCTTGGATCACTGTACAGAAACAAGATATTTTTAACCCCACTGGCTAGGACTGCAATTGCCTGGTCACACCTACTCTCTACACTTTTATATGCCTTGCCTGTACTCTCAAACCTCAACAAATCCAAACTAGGTAAGCTGTCCCATAGCTACAACCATATTTCCAGATTCACCACTGGCTCCACCTATAGAACCCACCACTGTCTGAACCTGAAACAACTATAGTGGCTAGAACTGCCCAGCGTAATTCAATTCAATCAGCTCTTAATAGCGCACACAATTCTGTACCACCCTAAAGATACGCCCTCACTTATAAATATTATTAAGCCATATAGCAACCTGAGAACCCTACAGTCAGCCAACAAACTACTGGTCCAAACCCACAAAGCTAATAACTCTGTTGGTGAATCCCTGTTTGCCAACTTAACCTGGAATTCATTGCCAAACTATATAACCCTACAATATTCCAAAAGTCTCTTAAAAAAAACTCAAACAGTATCTCAAAGTGAACTGGCTTTGCCCATGTACCAACCCTGATTAAGTTATAAACTGAAAGCATAATCTGTAAATATCATAACATGCAACTACGTCACCAAGCTCTACATCCAATCTGATGTCTCTTGCTTTTCATTGTGTCTGTCCATGAGAATTGTGAGTCCCTACTAGGGAGCACTACTAAACCATTGTACATAATCACTATGCTTTATATTTTCTAATGTTATCCAACTTTTTGTGTGATCTATGTAAATGTGTCTATTTGGAGCTTTTCTCCCCAGGCCTCTGATGAAAATGAACATATATCCAGTCGGACTATCCCGGTAAACAAATGTAAAAAAAATAATAAAATAAATAAATATCTTTAATTAAATTTCTCACTTGATAGTTGAAGCACACATTCCTCTTCCCAGCCATGCTCCTGATGAAGGTATCACATCTGTTACTGAGCTCTTTTATATTGTTTATATATTCATCATTATATTGGATAATCACTACATTGCCATAATCTAAAATGGATTATTTTATATTTTTCTATCTTTTGTACAAGTTTACCTGCTTAGTTTTTTTTAAATTGTTTCAGCATGGATGTCTTCTTGGCTTGTCAACTTTGAGGTCTGAAATATAGCTCATAATGTGTTGAACTGTTTGCAGTTTTGAAACTTAAGATCCAGGATTTAATAAAATCCATGTAGATACAGTGTAGAGCCTTCACGGAATGTTAGCATGTCCATGTACATGGTTCCCGTTTGGCAGTGCACCATGCATATTAATCATGGTGTGTTGTCGAGGGAGAGCCATTGAACACTGTTATTGATTCAGTGTAGGGTGTGTAGTGCCAACTGTGACCCCAGATGAGTAAGGCACTCCCTGATCTGTCCAATTGTATTGTGTCAATAATTATTTTATTGTTTTAAGTGTTTTTTTTTTCTTTTTCTTTTTTTTTAAAGAATGTTTGCGTGGTGCAGAGCACAGCAATGCTAAGTGGTGCCGAGACACCTGCCAGACATCTGAAAATTGAAACTGAATGCAATTATTTATTTATTTAAAGGTCATGTTTAAGCATAGCTGAGCTGATTTGCATGGTGCGGCATGGTGTGGCATGGTGCTCAGCAGTGCTTTAAAGTAGCTCAGAGGTATATGTAAGGGAATAGCAAAATTCCACATATATTTGTAGCTAAATGAGTAGTGGTATGACCTCATGAGCAGTAGGTGCAGGGTTTGAATATATGGAAGGGAAGATAATCATTTATTTTTGAAATACAAATTATACCTATTATATTTAAATTCTGGCCTGCTGTGCTCTGCTTAGCTCTGCTAAGACCTGCTAAGCATCGCATAAACACAATAATGGCTGAAAAATGTTATGCATTGCTCTGCTCTGCTTGGCTGGTTTGTGCACTGCTAAGCACTACTAAGCATTTGGGTCCTCTAGTTTTCACACTGCTCAACTCAGCTGTACTGATTTGCATACTGCTAAGCAATGTGCCACCTTTTTAAATGCTGTTCAATGGTGTGTAAGGGTCGGGAAAACAGGCTATGTTAGGTCCAATAGGGAATGCAGTATAATCCATTGGAGTTCTGTTCCTGAAGGATACTATGACAGGCATTGGTGAGGGTTTACACTTTTGGGCACAACGTTGGGGCATTAAGGAGTACAGGTTCATGGTTGGACTCCTAGCAAAAAAAAAATGAAGACTGGCTTCTGCAGGGAGGTTACCAGGGCTCAGAGTGCAAGGTGAATGCCTGGGACCTGCTGGTCATTTAACTCCCCAGTGCAACTGGTATCCCCTGCACAGATGAGCAGTGTCATCACCACCATGATGACCTGATGAGATGAAAGGGGAATCTCTTGGACACATGGGCCCATGAATTTCAGGCAGGGAATGCACCACATGTACGTAAGTACTTTTACCAATGTTTCACCCATATCTATTCTGAATGTCTGCTCAACTGGCATGTATAATGATGTGCTTCTCTCCCAACAGCTGCAGAGGAGAGGGCTTGCAACATCAAGGTGCATGCCAGGTGCTTGATCAGGTTGTGCTGTGAGTGAGGTGAGTATTGATATATTATGCTAACTGTAGTGAAATAAACAAGAAAGAGCAAAGCACTAACTGCAATAAAGTATGTACAGTAAAGTTTGCATTGCAATAAATGTAGACTTAGAGCTGTAGAGCAATAAATGAATAATGCCAACTATAGTGCAATAAAAACATGATAACTATGCTTTATATTTTCTAATGTTATCCAAATTTTTGTGTGATCTATGTAAATGTGTCTATTTGGAGCTTTTCTCCTCAGGCCTCTGATGAAAATGGACATGTATCCAGTCGGACTATCCCGGTAAACAAATGTAAAATAAATAATAAAATAAATAAATATCTTTAATTAAATTTCTCACATGATAGTTGAAGCACACATTCCTCTTCCCAGCCATGCTCCTGATGAAGGTATCACATTTGTTGCTGAACTCTTTTATATTATTTATATATTCATCATTATATTGGATACTCACTACATTGCCATAATCTAAAATGGATTATGTTATATTTTTCTATCTTTTGTATAAGTTTACCTGCTTAGTTTTTTTTTTAATTGTTTCAGGATGGATGTCTTCTTGGCTTGTGAACTTTGAGGTCTGAAATATAGCTCATAATGTGTTGAACTGTTTGCAGTTTTGAAACTTAAGATCCAGGATTTAATAAAATCCATGTAGATACAGTGTAGAGCCTTCACAGAATGTTACCATGTCCATGTACATGGTTCCCGCTTGGCAGTGCACCATGAATATTAATCATGGTGTGTTGTCGAGGGAGAGCCATTGAACACTGTTATTGAATCAGTGTAGGGAGTGTAGTGGCAACTGTGACCCCAGATGAGTAAGGCACTCCCTGATCTGTCCAATTGTATTGTGTCAATATTTATTTTATTGTTTTAAATGTTTTTTTTTTCTTTTTTTTTTTTAAAGAATGTTTGCATGGTGAAGAGCACAGCAATACTAAGTGGTGCAGAGACACCTACCAGACGTCTGAAAATAGAAACTGAATGTAATTAATTATTTATTTAAAGGTCATGTTTAAGCATAGCTGAGCTGATTTGCATGGTGCGGCATGGTGCGGCATGGTGCTCAGCAGTGCTTAAAAGTAGCTCAGAGGTATATGTAAGGGAATAGCAAAATTCTACATATACTTGTAACTAAATGAGTAGTGGTACGACCTCATGAGCAGTAGGTGCAGGGTTTGAATATATGGAAGGGAAGATAATCATTTATTTTTGAAATACAAATTATACCTATTATATTTAAATTCTGGCCTGCTGTGCTCTGCTTAGCTCTGCTAAAACCTGCTAAGCATCGCATAAACACAATAATGGCTGAAAAATGTTATGCACTGCTCTGCTCTGCTCTGCTTGGCTGGTTTGTGCACTGCTAAGCACTACTAAGCATTTGGGTCCTCTAGTTTTTGCACTGCTCAACTCAGCTGTACTGATTTGCATACTGCTAAGCAATGTGCCACATTTTTTAAATGTTGTCCAATGGTGTGTAAGGGTCGGGAAAACAGGCTATGTTAGGTCCAATAGGGAATAAAGCATAATCCATTGGAGTTCTGTTCCTGAAGAATACTATGGCAGGCATTGGTGAGGGTTCACACTTTTGGGCACAGCGTTGGGGCATTATGGAGTACAGGTTCATGGTTGGACTCCTAGCAAAAAAAAAAAAAAAACATGAAGACTGGCTTCTGCAGGGAGGTTACCAGGGCTCAGAGTGCAAGGTGAATGCCTGGGACCTGCTGGCCATGGAACTCCCCAGTGCAACTGGTATCTCCTGCACAGATGAGCAGTGTCATCACCACCATGATGGCCTGATGAGATGAAAGGGGAACCTCTTGGACACATGGGTCCATGAATTTCAGGCAGGGAATGTACCACATGTATGTAAGTACTTTTACCTCTTTTTCACCAATATTTATTCTGAATGTCTGCTCAACTTGCATGTATAATGATGTGCTTCTCTCCCAACAACTGCAGAGGAGAGGGCTTGCAACATCAAGGTGCATGCCAGGTGCTTGATCAGGTTGCACTGTGAGTGAGGTGAGTATTGATATATTATGCTAACTGTAGTGAAATACACAAGAAAGAGTAAAGCACTAACTGCAATAAAGTATGTACAGTAAAGTTTGCATTGCAATAAATGTGGACTTAGAGCTGTAGAGCAATAAATAAATAATGCCAACTGTAGTGCAATAAAAACATGAAACAATACCATTACCTGCATTAAAATAGGTCTGTAGTATAATAACTGTGGAAGTAGAGCTGTATTGCTAGACCTGAATAATTACAGCTGTTGTCAAATAATGACTCAAAAACAGTACCAGCAACTGCACTGAAGTATATATAACAAAGTTGGTAGTGCAATAAGTCTGGAATTAGAGCTGTTTGTCAAGAAATGGTTAATGCCAACTGCTTTGCAAAAACACATGAACCAATACCAATAACACCAAGGTAAATTGTGTACATCAGGATTGTCTTGATTTAACTATTGCAGTACAACTGTATGCATTCAGGCTGTAAGGTAAGGTGCTGCAGTCAAGTATAACACTGTAATAGCTGTAGAATGCAAATATAATGGCTACCAAATGTCTTAACACATTCAGTACTGTTCAAGGCTGTTTCTAGGCCAATATTGTTCACATAATGTTCTGTCATCTATAAACAGCAGTTAAGCAAGGTATATGGGTGAGATAGCCCACTCCATGATCTGATGTTTGTTGATGTCACAGATATTTCAAATCAATAACAATATATTGTGTAACCTGCATTATATATATTGATATATAGATTAGCTACTATCTCTGTCATGCTTGTATTTCATGCATGCATGTTCTACTGTCACTGCAGTATAGTATACAACTGTAGTACTACTACCAGGTCATATATTGGTCCCAGGTGAGCTCTAGGCAAATATCAATTAATCAATAGTTAGTACTGACTCAGTAGCTCAGTTTGTTAAATGCATTGTCTGCAGTATATTTTTGCCACACACAGACCAGGGTTCGAATCCAGTGCTATGTAGCATTAAATATTAGAGCACCAGTCACGTAATCTTTAGAGATTCTCTCTCCAGAGGAACTACTGGAAAATTGGTGAGGTAGCCCATATTATGAGTAAATAAGTGTGTGTTTAGATGTCACAGACTATTAAAATCATTAGCAAGAATGTGAAAGTACAGCATAATATAAAGGAAATAAATATAATAATAATAAAATAAAATGAAATGAATAACATGTATAATCTTGGTATGGCTGTATGCTTGGAGTGTCTGTTCAAAGTTGCTGCACCCAATTCCTACATTCCATGCAGATGTCCTCTGCAATCACTGCTATTGGGTTCAATACCCATGCCTGCCAAGCAAGCCACAATAGTTGTTTAGTTTCTGTACTGTACACATACATGTCTCTCAAGTGTCATGCTGTCATGTAATGTAATTAATAGTGTGTAATCTGTCTGTCACAGGATTACCATCAGAATGATTACCTAAATTGCAAAGTATCACTACCTCAGCCCACAGCACACCTTGGTAGTTATATAGGTCCACCTGATGTGCCAGTGTTCTGTGTAGTTGTGTACCTGCAGTTGTTAATGCTTGGCCTATACTGTCCCATCCGAATAGCTTGAGAGGTATGTACATGCTACAGCAGCTATAGGAGACTTGTACACATAAAGAAAGGACATACCGATATTGTAGATAGTATTACTGTTGTCAAGTAAATAGCCTATAATGGTACTAATGGACTGTTTTTCTCACCCCCCCCACCCCTTATCTTCATTTATTTGTTATTGTGATTCATTGGTTATGGTCTACTATTCACATATAAACAAATGTTAAACAAATAAATAAAATAAAATATGTTGTTAAATTACCTGCATTTTGGGGCATGTGCATTTTTGTTGTTATGTATTATAATGGTTGCATATTAACATATCTTGTTGAATTACTTATTTTGTTGGCCTTACACTGTAACTGTTACTGGCATGATGTTAACATACTGACTGTTCTGTCATTTATTGTTGTGTTTAACATAATATGCATTGATATGTAATTGGGTTATTTCTACTGTTCTGGCATGCTGTTATTAACTATATGTTTTGTTCATAACTTATTTATACTTATTGCTATACCTCCATCACCACAGCTCATCAAGGTATGCAGGATCCCAGTGATCTGCCTTCCTTGCCTTAACTAGCCATGGCCCCAGGTCCAAGCACATTTGGGACATAGGCCTGTGGTGCCTCCTCTGCTGCCCCTGCACCACCTGCTGCATTAGGTGGAATGGCCTCTGGGCACAGGGTCCGGCCTCCCCCTAGGAGTGGTGGCTGAGCGCCTGCAGTCATCCAACAGGAACTGCTGGTCATGGTGCGCAGAATCATTCATTGGACCTATGAACATTGCTTGTGCCAGATTGAAGGCACACTGGCCAATCTGGTGAAACAGGCTGGACTTGTCACCCAGCCTCCAGCACAGCCACCTTCAGGGCAGTGAAGGAGCAGTGTCAACTGACCATGGGTGGGGATGTCAGTCATGATGCTGCTGCTGTCTGGTGGCACATGCAATTCTGATTCCACAACACCTTCCCCACCCAAGGTATTTACCCCCTCATATGTCACACACCACCCCTGTCTGCTGTCTTGTCTGTCTTGTTTGTCTGCTGTTTCATCCTCTCCTACCCAAATACCTCCCCACACATACCTTTGTCCCTTCCCCAACATTCCACTCTCTGCTTTAATAAAAATGCGCACCAGTCCCACAAAAAACATATTGCCCCATACATAACTCTCCATTTCACACATGCGTCCACTGGACACAACTAATTTGGTCCAGTTGGCTTGACAACACATTAATGTTGTCCTCACCCCTCTGGCTGGGTTTTGAAAGTCCAAATTCATCTACAAAACCTGTCAAAATGCACAGCTGTTGCTGCACAAGAAATTGATAGCTATGGTTCTTTCCTACACCCATCCTGCACAACCCTACCACTTTCCTATCACCCCCTTTTTCTTTTCTTATTTCTTTTAGCATGGGTTTGCTCAGATTTGGATGGTGTTGTGCGCAGCACCACTTCGCTTATCTCAGCTTAAATGAGCTTTAATGTCTATGTGTGTCTATCACATTGTAACTCACATGTAGAAAATAAATACACCTGCCAATCATTGAACCTGGGTCCCTCTCAACTACAGCACACTGCATTAACCCACCATGCTACACAGGTTAGATGTGTTTCACAGGCTCATAGGTTCATAGGTTGGTACCAGGCTATCAGCCCTAGGGCATATACAAGCCTAGCCATAACAGTTCTCCAGCTACTTCTTCCTAGGAAATTTACTTTCCTGGTCCCTTGTCTAGCAGGATGATTGACATTTCCAACAAAACATACTGCTTGCTACTTACATACATTACGCATGTAACTGAAATAAAAAAGTAATGTGAAAACTGAGAGTGTACCCTGGACTCTGCTGAAATAATAAATAATTAAGACATACTAATGGATGTGAGTGAGGCCTGTGATAACAGGTATATGTGCCCTTTTGTCAGCAACTTATGGAAAGACACCTGCTAAGGCAGCAATGGCAAAGTACATGTAAAACTAGGACAATAGTGCAGAAATACAACCATATAAAGCCACACACATACTCATGGATGTAAAAATGTTTCTCACAGCCTGTATATGTGCACATATATCTTACAAATACACATGCATTTGCAGTGTCTCAGTAGCTTAGTCTGTTAAAAGCTTTGCATGTAGTGCATTTTGTTACACAGTGCTGGGTTTGAATCCAGTGTTGTGTCACATTTTAATTACATGATTGTAAAGACAACGGGTAATTACTGAGTCATGCAATCTTACTTCCCATGGGTTACTGCTATTTAGTTAACTGCTACCCAGTTTTGTAAGGCAAAGGCCTGCCGGCAGAGACACAATGTACATATCCATATAGCCTAACTATATGTCACCTACTGCTCTTAGTCACATTGTTGCATAACAGACATATCTTAAGCACATGCCCTGATTGCACTGTATACAATACACTTGTCCTGACTCTGCCATAATGACAGGCCTGACACAGCTGACACAGTTGCACATACAGCTTGCTGTCCACCAAAGTGTTCACACTCCCCCTTTGTGTTGTAGGCTGCAGCAGTAGCTGCAGCCTGTAGCATACACGGTTGCATGTAAAGGTAGCTGCTACAGACCTACCATATCTCCAAACTCCCCAGAACAAGGGATATGGACACAGCCATACTTAATGCGGGGGTGGGGCAAAAGTCCAGAGATAGGGACATGTTTAATAGTTTGCCCGTGCAAACATAGTAAGCTGATAGAATAACAGTTATTGCAGTAGCATACATAGTCTGACAGCTATGAAGTGTGACACACATGTGTCTCTTCCTTTACTGAACTCAGCCTACAATGATTGCCAGTGCACTGCCAGATGACCACAATGGTAGGGGACACTGACCACACATATGAGGCAAAACTGTGGACATACTTCATAAATCTTTACAGTGGATGGTGTTTGTACCTAACCTATGTGATGCTGTAGTCTCCACACCTCAGTAATGTCCATCTCAAAAGCTAATACATGGGCCAAGGACTACATGAAGGCCTTATATATTGTACTGTGGTGGCATGTCATTGGCTTATGATAGTGCAATACAACTGTTTTGGCTGCAATTGGAAATTCTGAGCTATAGATTGGTGCAGAGGCAATTACTTGCTAAAGAGGAGTACCTTAAAAAGGAAAGCAGCTGGTTATGGGGAACAGGTATGTATGAGACTTAACACACACAGAGGTTGTATTATCAAAATATTACAGGGAGCAAAGTTCAACAAAGGAGTACTGCACTCCACCAGGTATGTAATAGATTTATCCATATAACAGGATGCAGATGGGAGGATGAAGGTACAGGGGATAGGGATTACAGCAGTATGTCTGTCTTAGATCTGTGGTGATGACGTGCCATTGATACTCTGCTCTTCTACACCTACACACATGCCTCTCAACTGTCCCTGATTTCAGTCACATTTCAGCTCTGTCCCTGTCAATCCAGAAAAAAAAAAGAACCAAAAGGTGACTTCCACAAACTCGATCAGATTTTATTTAGCACTTTAGTTAGCATATATCCGTTGACTTCTTCAGAATAATTAAAACCTTGTAACTTGAGTAACCTAGCTACAGCCTCACTGACAGCAGCCATTTCCTTTAAGCATTACTAGGGGTTCTTCAAACTCTGCTCCTAATTCAAACTATGCTCCTAATTACATCTGCCAGCTTTACATAGCAACAATGGTTCTTTTACACTTTCCAGTATGCACTCTTTATTTCTACTTTATTTTTCCAACAGCAAATGAAGTCTAGCCACAGACATATTTGTCCAAGGGACTTTAGAGAAATATGAGCAGTAACTGAGAGAAAAGGAGGAACGCTGTCAAACAGTGGAACAAGACAGAAGTTAAGAAGTGCACAGTTACTCTACCCCTGTCAATCCCGCCTACAATGGTCATCTGTTATAGGGAAGCTAGTGGATTACACATAGTAGATACTGACAATAAGGGAGGGTGTACACATCTGTAATGTCAAATGATGTACTGTAATTCACCTCCTCTCATTCTGTCCATGTATCACATATTGTAATTAGTTCTAATATTGTAAAATTGACCTTGAATGTCCCTGATGTACTCTGACTAAGTCCCTGTTTCTGTTGGCATTTGTTCCTGTTTGGTTGAGAGCTATGCCTAACATATCTGTCAAACTCCTGCAGCAAGAACTCAGGACAAAGCCATAATTAATGTTGGGGACAAAGGCCCAAACTCAGAGACAGTGGGCCAGATTCACGATGGCTTGCACAGAGTTTAAGAGTAGAGTAAGACTCCATGCAGCCATCATGTCCGACGAGCGATCCAGGAACAGCCTGTAGGGGCGTGTAAGAGAACTCCTAAAATGGCTCTTACACGGACAGGACATGCAAATCACCTCAATTGCAGGCGAAAGGCATGCAAATGAGGTAGATTTGCAATTCAGAAAACCTGAACCTGTCCGAGTAAAAGCAGTGTTATTTGCAGAAATGTACTCAGTTGACAACTGAGTACCATTCTACAAATTGCAAAACGGAGCCGTGACAGCTCCAAATAAAGGTTGCATCCAGTGCAAAAAGCATGCCAATGGCCAAATATATGGCCATTGGAAATGTTCCCATATGCAAAATTAAAATAAAAGTCAGTTTTTTTTTTTCGCCGATTTCAAATGTTTAAGCGTAGCGCAGTGCCGCGCAAACGGGCTGCGCTCTAAAACACAGAATACTACAAATTAAAACCCACCAATGTGGATTTTATTGAAAGTGGTAATGTACAATGCAAGGGAATGGCAGGCTGATGACAAGATGGCCACCGAGTAGAGGTTGCTAGGGGGGGAAGCTCAGTCTAAGACATGTAACCAAGCATTAGTAGGCAATCCTATGTAAATGAGTGTTAGGATAGTGAATCGCTAGGTTACATAGCAAATGAGCACAGTCAGTGGAGTGTAGGAGTAAGATATGGGGAGTAACAGAGTAGAAGATAGGTGACATCACGAGGGGGGTATGTATGAAAGAAGTGAAGCTCATTGGAGCAGAGTGACATGTGTCCGCTGTCATTTAGACATCATGGAAAGAGGTGTGCCAACAGGTAGGCTAGGGAAAGCCAAGAAATGGAAGATGTATACCATGGATAACACCAAAGTTTCTTGCTGAGCGTGCATGCGCACGTGTGAGTGCCTGTAAACCCAAGTAAGACAGAGTGCGTCTGTAAGCGTGTGTGCGTGCATTTAAGCCGGAGTAAGCATGTATAAGGATGTTTAAAGAGTTGTAAGTGTGTTTGCACTGGTGTGCACATGTTGTAACCCAAATAAGCAAGTTTTAGTCCGTGTAAGCATGTGTGCGTGCGTGTGAGCTGCTGTGCGCGTGTTTGTTCTTGTGTGCCCGGCGCTCCCCCCTGGGGAAACAGGATGGAAAAAGGAAGCACAACAAATAGTAGGAAGCTACCAGGGAGTACTAGCAGAGCTAGCAGGTGAAAACAATCAGAATGAGGCAATTACACAGGCAGTACACTAGCCCAGCCTAGCACTTAAAACTCTGCCAACAACAGTCCATTATGTTTGTCACAACAGACACTGCAGTAAGCTAATAGAAGTGAAAACTGAAAAAGCTTTACTGAGACAAAGACATGTTAGGGGCTGCCATTGCTGTTATAAGGCGACATATGCACCATGCCGAGGGTGGTGACAATGGAAATGCTGCTGGACAACCCACAGTGAGGAGACAGAGTAGAGTGTACAGGCCCAGGGTAACCGACCAGGGGCTACATGAGCTGGAGATAGTGGAGTGCTATAGAGTGGTCAGAGACCTCCTGCAGCAAATTGTTGAGCTGTGCAGGCCACGCCTCACACACAGAACCAACAGAGGGGAACCCATCCCAGTGGAAATCAAGGTATGTGTTGGCCTAAGAATATTAGCAACAGGTACCTTCCAGAGACCAACTGGTGATATGATGGGGATATCACAGGCATCAGCATCCAGGGTACTACACCAGTTCCTGGATGCCATGTCAGCACATGTCAATGATCATGTGTATTTCTCCAATTCCTGTGAGGTATTGGCCAGCAATATGCATCTCTTCCAGCAAATAGCGGAATACCCTGAGATAGTGGGTGCAATAGACTGCACGCACATACGCATCAAAACACCAGCCGGCGAGCGGGGTAACGTCTACTTCAACCACAAGGGTTTCCCCTCCATCAACTGCCAGGTCATGTGTGATGCCCAGGGCATAATACTGAATGTGTGTGCAGGCTGCCCTGGAAGCTACCATGATTCCCATATCTGGTATCTGATGCAGCTGTACCATACATTTGCCAATGGGGACATCCCACATGGTCACCTAGTGGGGGATGCTGGCTATGCACTGGAGCTGTGGCTGATGACACCCATCAGAAACGCACACACACCTGAACAGGAACGTCATAATGAGGCACACGCACAAACACATAATGTAATAGAGCATGTGTTTGAGCTGCTCAAGTCATGGTTCCAATGCCTGGACACATCTGGTGGAGCCTTGCAGTACTCACCAACTACATGTACCCAAATTGTCATGGTATGTGTTATGCTACATAATATGATCCTGTGAAAACAGCTGCAGCAGGACCAGCATAGGCCTGGCCCAAACAGCCCCCCACCATTGCCAAGGCCATCACAGGCAGAGCGTGACCCGGAGGAGGAACAACCTGAGCCTGCCCCAGTAGGCAGAAGGAGGCATGGCCAGTATGCTTTGGCCTTGGCAAAGAGGCAATGCATACACATACACTGGCTCAGTAGGAACTCTGGAAATTATACCCCTCTCCGACTCACACATAAAGTAAAAGGGATGCCTAAGTTGACACTATCTGCTTTCAAACATATGCAGGGAGTGTAGTATGTGCATCTGACACAGGCAGCCCTGCAGCACCACCTAAGGCATGAATGCCAATTGTTAAGCAATATAAAGCAGTGCTAAACAGCAATTACCACCATGTAGTATATGCAAACAAAATCGCACACACCAACTAGCGCAACTGTGGTCAATGTTCAGTAATATTGGGCAACGTCCAGCAATGTTGGTGAATATTGAGCAATGTCGGACAAGACTGGTCTAAGTAGGGCATAGCTGAACAAAAGCCAACATGCTCATATTTGCTTAACAGGCCCTTAAGCAGCCTGGTCTGCTCAGTATGAAAATATAAAGCAGTGATGGGTCTCGAACCCAGGATACTGTGCACTAAAGCCAAAGTACTGAACCACTAAACCATAACAGTATTGCAGTGGTCTACCTGTATGATGGAATGTTGATAAGTCTATGCAAAGTATTCCCTGGAAACTCTGCAGGCACAGCATAATCCTTGTTGAGTTATGACACAAAGGTGAGTCCTGCAGTGAGAACAGAACCTGACTTCCAACACACACAGTATAAATGTTAATATTGGTCATGTTCGCACACATCAGCAAATGTAGTGGACCTCAGATAGCATCATACTGAAGGGTCACACTGAGCATGCTCACACACTTGAATAAATGAAACAAATGTCAGGCAACAAAACATGGAATGTCAGAACTGGGCATGCTCACACACTTAGGCCATATCTGAGTACAGCAGTGGGCCACGCATATCTGGCAGTTGCATGCGTTAACCCAGGAACCTGTCACTATACAGCAATCCGCCCTGTGAACACAGTTATATGACAACAGACACATCTATAATATAGTGGAATCCTGTCATAATCAAATATGTTCTGCAGATACTGAAGTTCTTCATGGAAACTGGTAAAGAAAAGATGATAAAGACCTGCAAACAGTATCAGCAATAAACATTGTGCATCTTGAACATTAGCATGGGTTCAGAGGTCGATGCTAGGCTATCTGCTCTAGGGCATGTACAAGCCTAGCCAGAGTGTGTTAGGCATTCGCAACCCTGTCAGATTACTACACTGTGCATGTGAACAGTAGGTCACACAAGATAGCCCATGTACGTTTATGCTACTGTGCCTCTGTCTAGCAGGGACACAGAAGATATCCCAGGGGTAAATATACAATCACCCATACAGTCATCAAGATGTCTCCAGTAGGTGGTCAGTGGGTGGCTCTGCCTATGTGAAACTGGGATTACATTCTGCAGTGAGTGGAGCCTCTGGGATAAGAATCTGTCCCTCCACAATGTCCTATTAACATCTGTGCAGAGGTGTACGTCCCTGCAGTGTGTATCTCCAAGGGAGTTGGATATCCTGAGGTGGAGCATGTCCAGTAATTCTGGTTTGGGTATAGCTGTAAACAACAGGCACACATCATATCTCAGTAGGTGGTAAGCGACTGAGTAGAGCTGGAGTTACTGCATCTGAACTATGCAGGGCATCTGTGCGAGTCCCTAGATCTACTTGGTGAGGACCGTCCGTGGCCAGTACAGTTGCTGCAGGTGTCAGGTAAGGTACACCCCAAATGCGGCATTATAACCAAGCATGGATGTGATGAGTATAGGGACACAATGACCTCACTCGCTCTAGATGTGAAACCATATGGGATAAGGTGGCACACATAGAAGGTGTGTCCAACCACTTTGGCAACGTGAATGTTAAAGGCGACAGTACGAACAAGTGATGTCCCCAAACCCCTAACAACTCCTACAGTATGTAATGGAGTACTACCTATGTGGTAATGTGTGGGCATGTTGTTACTCCCAAAGGGGATGACTATGCAACTAATGGCATTTAGCTGTAGGCCATGGCTCAGGCATCAGTCATCCATCTCTGTGAGACCCTGATTGAGTATGCATGTGGCAGCTGGAGAGTTGATCATGGTACCCAGTTTGCAGTCAAGTGCAAACATGTTCAGCCATATTTCTCCTGTGATAGCCTGTACGTAAGACAAATATATACTGAACAAGAGAGATCCCAGGACCAAGCTGTGTGGGATGCCATGTGTAACTGGTGTATAGTCAGACATGGCACCTGCAATTCTGACCATGTGGGTGCTATCCCTGATCTAGGTCTCAATCCATTGTGTGAGATATGTGTCCAAATTGACGCTGGTGAGCCTATGCATAATGGCCCAGTGGGTTATTGTGTTGAATGGTTTTGCAAGGTTCAGGTAGGCTGTGTGGATAGCCATCCCTATGTCGATGGACCTGTTAGCCATTTAAAGAATACCTACAGGTTCAAGAGGCAAGATCTGCCCACAACAATGCTGAAATGAGTAGGACACAGTGTCTGTAGGTTCCCGATGTCTATGTGTAGGAGTCCTATGACAATATGCTCCATAGCTTTGCAGAACAGGCTACATAGGCATATAGGGCAATATTGTCTGTGGTCCGTTGTGGCACCAACTCTGTGGAGCAGGACCACTGTTGCAGTACGCCATTCCTTGGGAACATATCCTGTGGTAATTCTGATATTGAACAGTGATGTAATGTGAGGGTTGCGTTTGTCATGATGCTTGTGTATGATGCAGGCTGGGACACCATTTGGTCACATTGCTACTGTGATGTACGCTGTGGGGAGGGCAGCACTCACCTGTTACTGTGTGATGTCAGGGAGGTTATACTCTGTTGGGATGGATAGTTGCTCCTTAGGGGGATTGGGTGGGAGACATCTGCACTGAACCTGTTTGCCAGGATGTAGGCAATGCCAGTGGGTTCAGGGTAGGTTTACTCAGTATGCAGTAACTCACAGCATATCAGTGAGTGTCCACTCAGGTTCCTGACATAACTGAAGAAGGCCGTGTGATAGTCCTACATGTCAGGTGCAATTGTCTGGTAGAAGCGACCCTTAGAAAAGTCCATGAGTGATTGTAGCTGTCTGCTAGTATAGATCACAGATGCCTTCCCAGTCTGGGATTGTGCTCTATTATGTAGTAGTGTCCTCCTGACATTGTACAGCTTATTAATGGCTGGAGTCTACCAGACAGGTCCCCTGCCATTGTAGTAGTGGGTCTTCTTGTTATTTGGGATAGCACAATCCATGCATTCCAATAGGTGTCCATAGAATGTGTATGTAAAGGATACAGCAGTGTGAGTCGTATATGCCACTGTCTCAGGATGCCTGAAGGATACCACCTTGCTTCGGTGAAGTGAGATGTTGGCTCATGAGAAGTTCACCAAGATTACCCAGGATGGATGTGTGGAGGGTATATATATGTCCTGTGAGATACATGTATGTTCTGATCTTACCAATGAAGGGTATATCGCTGGTGTGGAACATAGAGTCCCCATGTTGGTGATGAGCAGGTCCAATATGTATTCCCCCTTGTGGCTGTGCTGACTGGTTGTGCCAAAGCATATGAGTCCACCAATTGTAGTGACTGTTGGGTGAGGTTGTTGGGGCTTGAGTAGTATCCCCCGTCAATATGTGTGTATATGACGTCACACGATATAATGGTGTCTGTGGAGACCTTCATTTTCTCCATAGTTCCCACAAAAGTGAAGTGTGGTTCCTGAGTTTTGGAGTGTGTTCTGTAGCAGGCAACAAACTGAAAGGCAGTATTGCACAATGGTAGTTGTATATGTATGGTCTGTGATGCTTTGTGCAGTGCTACTAACCTGGAGGTGTGTATCTGTGATGTATATGGATACTCCCCGTAGTTGTGTTGTCTGTTCCAAGTCTTGTTGTCAGACAGCATGGTATGAAACATAACCTGGTAGTGCTGTTTTGCATAAGCGAGCCTGGACCAGATGTCTGTCAGTGCACAGATATTGCTCTCCTCCATATTGAGGAGAGTCCTGAGTGGCCACAATATGAGGTTAACACAACTGTTGTTGAGCAGCATTACCCTTAGTTTCATTTAACCTGTAATGTCTATGGAGGTGAGTTTGTCTTCTGAGCCCTGCTTAAAAAAGGCTCTCTGGTGGTAGCAAGAGCCTTAGCCAGCATACCAAAGTCCAAGGGTGACAGGTGCAAGCTGTCCATAGTGAAGCTACGTGGCATGTTGAGCATGTCACCATACACTGACAGACACTGTATCCCCTATGAATGAAACAAATTTGTTAGCCAACTGTTAAATGTGATATGTGTGTCCATATAATGTGACATCATAACTGATGAGTGTACGATGCTAGACAAGGTCAGGGCCATACTGGCCTGGGCTACATGATCAGAGTATCATGTCATGTGATCCAGGGAGTAACATCTGAGGTTATACACACCAGCATGGACAATGATGGTGCCAGTCTTGTACTTGCTTTGGTGTGACCTGACTGCCTGTGTTATGTGGCAGATCCTGGCACCCAACAGACAGCCCAAAGTGACTATTCCCTTGTCAGGGCTGGTGAGTGGTACATTAGTGTGTCTGAACATAAGTGTCACCTATTACAAGTGTATTAGGTGTGTTGTTTTGCCCGAAGGGCAGTGACTGTGTAGCACACTGACATTGTGAACTTTGTGATATGTGGGTATTGTAGTGGGGTAGCAGGTGTGTGTGTGTCTGCTTTGGAGGTCTCTGCTGCTTAGGTAGAGTAAATTTACAGCATCCGAGTATGTCAATGTGTGCTAATGTGGTTTGAGTGCTGTTGCTAGAGGATATGTGAGACTGATATGTGGTGTGTGTGGTTACCTTCACCACCTGATAGACTGTGCCAGTCATAGG
Source organism: Protopterus annectens (assembly GCF_019279795.1). Lineage (NCBI taxonomy): Eukaryota > Metazoa > Chordata > Ceratodontiformes > Protopteridae > Protopterus > Protopterus annectens. Next base: position 728,301,830 of record NC_056746.1, on the reverse strand, counting down.
TCAAGAGAGTTCAGCTCCCTGTATGTCTATATAGGTGCATCTCACACATATATCTGAGTTTGTCGGGAGGAGGAGAGGGTTGTCTGTGTACATGAGGCAGATGTGACATTGTGTCAATATCACAATATCCACCAGCTGGACTGAAGAGTACACACAAAACTGACTCCTGGACATGCCAGGATATTATCATGACATACTCTGTAGCCTGATCACAAATGATCAGTAGGATGTTAAGCATGTAAAAGAGTATAACAGGGATTAGTGCTCATGTTCATTAGTGTTTTGTAAAGAGGTGCTGAGAAGGAGTCCAGACTGAATCATGACACCTCCTTCAGCTATGTCATAAATATCAGTGTACACCCATATATGTCCTGAGTCAGGGCCAACTGTACCTGAGTGTCAATGCCGACATCATGACAGACAGGCCCATATGTACATACCCATCCCCCACTGACAATAGTCCACATCATCATACCAGGAGATATCACATGTAGAATGGATGAGCAGCTACCCCCACTGCCAAAAGCATGGCAGCAGGTGGAATACATTGATTCCCAATATGTGTCATGCACAAACTACAGAACAAACAGATCATGCACCTGAACAGTCATCTGAGCCGCACCCCCTACATAGGATGTGGAACCGTTGAATGTGTCACAGCTACATATGGCACTCCCCACAAGTGTTGGTGCACAACACACCATGGGAAGTCAAGTCCAGTATGCCTATGAGGTCTGATCTGCAAGGTCATGGAGTCCATCATGGTAGCAGTCATAAACAGAGCTATTTGAAGCTGATACACACACAGCCCTACCATCTGTGGTATGTTCATGTGCTGATCATGGTTCCCAAACACACAAGACTGTTTGCAAGGCAGCCACCCGGGACATACATCAATGAACACATCTACACAAGTGTCACATAGACTTTGAATAGCCCTTTATTAACATCCCAGACACATGTAGTATCCACAAAACCAAGAAGCTGTGCATAAATATGTGTTGACATATGACGGAATGTCAATGTGTCCACAGATAGATCACACAAGGTAAGGATACTAAGGTCATGTTCAAGCTGTTGACACCTGCTGACCCACATGGACCATTCCTGGTATGGCATAAAACAAAGTGTACACACATCACCATGTCCAGTCTGAGGATGTCACCATCCTATAAATACAGCAGGAGAAGAGAATCCAGCCAGTAAAGCAAATAGCACGCCGTGTTAATGCGTCTCTTTCCAGTATCATAACATAGTTAGGTAGGGGTTTAAATCCTGCAAACTGTGTGTGTGTGGGGGGGTCTGTGTATGTGTGCAGTTTCCTTTGAGAGGTGTTCCCTTTTTGGAGACTGTGAAAACACACTAAAAGAGGTACATTCCTCTTTGGAAAGTCTGATGATGTCACCATCCTACAAATACTGCAGGAGAAGCGACAACAGCCAATGAAGCAAATAGTGCGCCGTGTTAATGCATCTTTCTCTAGTATCTTAACATAGTTAGGTAGGGGTTTGAATCCAGCAAACAGTGAGTGTATGTATGTGTGCAATTGTCTTTGAAAGGAGTGCCCTTTTTGGAGACTTGAAAACACACTGAAAGATGTACATTCCTCTTTGGAAAGTCTGATGATGTCACCATCCTACAAATACTGCAGGAGAAGGGAAATCAACCAGTAAAGCAAATAGTGTGCCATGTTAGTGCGTCTCTTAGGTTCATAGGTTAGTACTAGGCTATCAGCCCTAGGGCCTATACAAGCCTAGCCATAACAATTCCCTGGCTATTTCTTCCCACATTATTTACTTTCCTGGACCCCTGTCTAGCAGGGTGACTGATGTGATCCCTGGGGTGAATTTCCTTTCTCCCATCCATTCGTCAAGGTTCCTCTTGAAGACGTCCAAAGAGGCACTCTGTTTGACATGTATGGGCAATCTATTCCAGAGTCTGGGGAGTCTCTGGGTCAGGAACCTATCCCTCCAGCATGTTTTGTTTATTGTGATGACAAGGTTTAGATCCCTGGAGCATGTAGCTCTGAGGGATTGGGATTTCTTTAAGTGTAGCATGTCCAACAGCTCTGGGTTTGACATGGCCTTGTATGTTAAGCAGAGATTGCCCCTGAGTAGACGATATGCGACAGAGTATAGCTGGAGTTTTTTAAGGCGGTCAGCGTAGGGCATCTGCTTTAGGCCTGTGATTCTTTTAGTGAGGTATTTCTGAGGCCTTTCCAGTTGTAGCAGATGTCTTGAGAGGTACATACCAAATGGGGCGTTGTATTCTATAATGGGTCTAATGAGGTATGAGTACAGTGGGACAATGACCTCCTTTTTTCTGGATGAAAAGCCCTTCGTGATGAGGTGTGCCACATAGAAGGATTTCCTGACTGTTGTGGCAATGTGGTTATCGAAGGTGAGACCACTGTCCACCTGTGTCCCTAAGTCTCTTATCACACTTTCTGTGTTTAGTGTACTGCCACCTATATGGTAATTCACGGATACATGTTTTTTCCCAAAGGGGATAACAATACATTTCTTGGCATTGAGCTTGAGCCCATGGCTCTGGCACCAAGCATCTGTTTCTGTAAGGCCCTTTAGTAAGGTATCCACATCATTTGGGGATTCAATAATGTCTCCCAGTTTGCAGTCATCTGCAAACTTTGTTAGCCAGAGTCCCTTAGTGTTGACCTGTACTTCAGAGAAGTAGATGCCAAACAAGAACTCTCTCTTGTATCATAACATAGTGAGGTAGGGGTTTGAATCCTGCAAACAGTGCGTGTATGTGTGCAATTGTCTTTGAAAGGAGTTCCCATTTTGGAGACTGTTAAAACACACTGAAAGAGGTACATTCCTCTTTGGAAAGTCTGATGATGTCACCATCCTACAAATACTGCAGGAGAAGGGAAACCAGCCAGTAAAACAAATAGCGTGCCGTGTTAATGTGTTTTTTCCTAGTATCATAACATAGTTAGGTAGGGGTTTAAATCCTGCAAATGCTGACTGTGTGTGTGTCACTGTTGGTAAACACGGTGTGGGTTTTGCTTTTACTATGGTATGACATAGTATGATGACAACAGTAAGTGCATTGCAGACATCAGGTATCTGCGTGGCAAATATACATGTGTACATGTCCCCTCAATCAGTACATAGGGGTGAAGCCTGCATACTACATGAATACATTTGTTTCCAATGACAGGTTGTGCCACTGCTACTCAGATCGTAGGTCACATATGTATGTATGTGACATGGCCATCCACTGTCGTGTTCTGTGGCCAAGGTCATCTATGGCACACACACCCATGACAGTTACTTAAGAGTAGTGTGAGTGAGGGTATGTGCCTGGGGTATATGTCAGACATGGTCATACCCAACAAAGTCTGCCAAGAATGGACAGTCTTTATAGGTGTACGACTGCCTTGTGGATATGCATTCAGGCCTCTAATGTCTGTGATACACCTTGGGACTCCACAATACCTATGGATATGTGGATACCAAGGGACACATGACATAACATGGGTCTGTATGTACACAACGGTACCCGACATACATGATGAGGGCTACCACCGGTGTGGTACTGACGGGATAGTATGTATCGTACATGAGGATGACTATGCCATAGTTGGCTTACTGCTATACAGCATGTATCACACAACAGGTATCTGTCTGTATGATACCCTTGTGTAGGATATGCGTCCCATCCAAGGAATGCATGGTAGGCCATTCCATGTATTCCCAGATTTGGATGGACACATCCCTAGTGTGTCTGCATGTACCTAAGGGGGCTATATGACACACAGGTGTGGTCACAGTAATGGGTGGTGGTCATCACCACTGGTTAGTGTAATAGTGTAGCACCGGAAGGATCCAGTTGATACTGGGTTCCCTACTACTGTGTGTTATTTGTCAGTACATCATCCAATGATTGCTTATAGTCATGCTGCTGAGGTTGTGTATACTACCAGACTGCAAATCATTGACTGATATTAACGGTATCACCTGCAGCATAGTGTCAACCCATGTCATACACATGTCTACCCATGTTAGTACATAACTATAGTAGAATGCATACTGGCCATTGATAGATGCAATGGGATGTTAATAATGTGTATGACAGGGTATGCCACACGTCCCATGTGTCCACTATGCACGGACATCCAGACAGTGCACACCCACCATGTTCACAGATGTACACTTGCTAATCTGTACTGCACACATCACACACATACTGTCCACTCGCTAACACATGCTGGCAACACATCACATATCAGCCAAGTGACACATGGGTGGATAATACATACTCAGACCTAACAGTGGTGTAAACAATGCTACATTGACAATCAGAGCTTTGATGCATAATGTCTGCTCAGATATACCTACAAGGATGTAGTTAGACTTCCTTGTTGACACCTCGCTATTATTGCTACACTGCTATAGTGTCACCCTGTGCATCAGCACCATGTTAGCCTGTCCCTCCATCGATAATGCAGATGACAGGAGGCGGAACAGGTATCATCATACGCACAGGGTGTTTTGTTGTTTGTCAGAGTCTGACATTGACCCTTCCAATCGACATGTCTGTGTGTGTGTGTGTGTGTGTGTGTGTGTGTGTGTGTGTGTGTGTGTGTGTGTATGTGTGTGTGTGTGTGTGAGGGACAACAGTACAGCATGGGCCAATGTTGTTGTAATGTATGTGTGTATGTGTGAGCCCTAGTTGTTTGCTTAATGTGTGTGTGTGTCTGCATGCACACAGCTCCACCATGTGGCTGCCATATACGGTGGTTTGTGGGACTGCCACAGACTGTACCTGCTTGGCTGTACAGATCACTGTCTCCAGCCATGGACACAGTACCTGTGCCTGGCAGGGGTGCTACGGGCGGTATCGGGTACCAACCCTGACTGGGTACTGTCCTCAAAGGCAGAGGTATGATGACTGGACCCATGTCCCTGCTGGGACTGGCCAGAGCCACGTGCACTTGGTCTACTGGGACAGACAATAGACAGGCCAGCCCCAGCATTGCTGGGGCTGGTACTGCCACTATGGGAGCGGCTGTGAGCTGTGGGCTGTCCACAACCACTTCCAACTGTTGCTGGCATGCATCCGCGTCAATGTCGCAACCATCCCACATGGTCCTGGCTCAAGGAAGACATGTTGTGGAGGGCATCTATTGTCTCCCTCCAACGTCTATCAATGACCTCGGTGTATGTCCGGATGGCACCGGCAAGGTCACGGATGCTGTCATTGATAGCAGTGTTATGTGCCCTCTGTGCCCTAAGTCCCTGCCTGGTGTACCGTTCCATACGTGCCTGAGCCTGCATTACAGCCCGGAACATAGTGGTTGTCGTAAGACCTGTTCGGGCATGCCTGCCAGGGGCAATACATCCAGTGGTGTTCCCCCGAGAACCCCTGGACCTCCGCCTATGTAGTACCATTCCGGGTCTACGGCTATGGCTGCTGTGAGGGGATGCACGTGCTATGGGTACCACACTCTCCTGGTCAATGCCAACTGTAAGCTGTCCCTCCCTTATTGCCATTGGTGGTGAGGGATGTAATGGCAGTATGAGTGTGTGCATAGATGGGGTTGAATGCTGTGTACTGTCGATTGGTGGACTAACAACAGACCCTGTCAAATCTCCCTGTGCAAAATACATGTGTCATCATCACCACTATCTGTGGCAGTGGCTTCAGGTCACCTGCACCCTTCGTCAAGCCCTACCTCAGCACCTGTGAGAGGAAGACAGGAAACACATGTTACGGTCTGCACACGCACACATGCACACATGAACACAGGCACCCAGGCACACAGGCGCACAGGAACACAGGAACACAGGAACACATGCACACTCCTCACTACAGCAGATACACACACACACACACAACAGAAATCCAAATCATACTCAATACTGGTTGAAGGTGGGTGACAGTATCACAAGGCAAACAGTCACGCACACATGTCAGCATGTAGAATAAGTGTTGATCAAGTCCATGCAGTGTGAGTGTAGACAACCATAGTTAATGACAGTGTACATGGCTGTGGTGCATGTGTGTACATGTTCAGTGATTGTCTACACCCTGGAACACAATGTGTACAAGGACATGACATTTCTGTGCAAGTATTATAATCTCTGCAATGTCCTGTGCACCATCACACACAGGTATACATACCATGGCTGCGTGTGTTATCTGCGTGTCACATGGATTTCCATGTCTGATTGCAGTGTCTATGCCTGTAGCAGATAATTGTGGACACAGGTGTAGCACATGCATGCTATGTGCACACACGGGATGAGTGGTGCATGTATACGTGATGGAATACCAATCCTGGACATGACCATTGTAACAGTATGGGGTGTAGTACCATTAGCCATCATCATCATGCATCGTGTGGTCACTCAAGGCTACTAAAGTGTGCTAGACCACTGCCTAGCATGCTGTACCTGAACCGCAGTGCTGTGGCCAAGTTCACAATTACACAGCCACGTTGCGCAAGGGTGTGTGAGGTGTCTAATTGGGAGCATTGCCTAACATGACTTTGTTATGTGTTGATGAGTGTTGCACAGCCCTATGCTAGGCCCCTACCCCTCAGGTATAGTATGTGTGGTGTGTGGATGACATGTGGGATACTGAAGTGTGACCTGACAGCTGGTGTCCGGTTACACTATGTGTAGCATGTTGAGGTGTACTGTGTATGAAAGACGTGTTATGTTGTGTACATGTGTTTCAACTATGCGTATCCAATGTGCAGTACAGTGTTGCCACATTTGTGTCTGATGCTCTGTGCATTGCATGTGATTGAGGCAGCTACTGACATTACTGAGATGTTTCACGTCTCACAGCAAACATGCACAGCATGCATTATGCGTAGGTGTGTTATGTGTACATGGCCTACACCTCACCTATGACATGCACAGTTCAATACCAAGTTTAAAATGTTAACACACTCACCAGAATGTAATGTCTGCCCTGGTGTCACACCAGAAGGACCTGCAAGAATATGACACAGTTTGTCAGTGGCCACAACTGTGGCATTGCTACTGTGAGTGTGCTAAACTACAGTAGAACAACAGGCATAGGTGTACAGATACTATTCAAATTATCAGTATTGCACACAATAGGCAGCACAACTGCTAAACACAGTACACATCTCACACATGCATAATCTAACAATATAGGTAACAGTAGTCTACAGCTAGGGCATGTTACCTTCACGCTTCATGTCACCATGCTGGGTGGCTCCGGCCTCCATGATGACACATGTGTGATTTTGTTGCTGTAGGCCAGGAGCCACCACACTTAGCAGCAGTTCCTCCACTCTGGTGAGGGAGGGATGTATGGCCACCACACCACCTGTGGCAAGCTGTTGTCTGTGGATATCAGATGGACACTGCCGGACATGTCTAATTAAATCACTGCAGTGATGGTGTACCTGCTCATATGTCTGGTTATGCATGATTATGTCATTTACCCGACGAACAAGTTCTTGCCACAGTGCAGCACGCTCCTGCTGGTGCTGGCTGGCCCTTGAAAACAGCAGGGTATAGTGCTGAACCAGGCTGTGGTGGATTTCCTGTTCCTCTGCAGCTGTGTAGCAGGGGTTCCTGTGATGAGCCATAAGCCTGGAAGACAAGTAAATGATATGTGTGAGCAAGTCATGTGGCACACTTAACATTATACAGTACAGATATCAGTTTACTGCCATATATAGCATCTGTTCATCTGTCAGAGGATACACACATTCAATACCACATATCAGTGCTCAGCCCACAACTGGCTGACAGTGCCTGGCACGCTCTATATATCAAACCATGTTCTGCACTGCAGCAAAGAGAAGCCAGTATGTAAGACTATACACCAGTACATGGCACACTGTATGTGACACAATGCACCACCTAGCAACAGGAGGTATATATCAAGCTAATGCATAAAGAAAGATGTCATCCATTGCAATGAATGTAAAGTACAGTTACAGTATTACCAGTATACCACTCTAGTTGTTGATGCCAAACCCCTGCCTAACATATGTGCACAGTTGTTAATAAAAAAATGAAAGATTCACACAAGTAACTGCTGCTTTCTGGCATAAATTCATGGCTATTTGCACACTTTCTAAGCAAATGTGCTCATTGTAAATCATGTCTATGAATCAAACTGATACGCTTACATGTATAGCCCCTTAACAGTGTAGCAGCTGTTCCCCTGTCACTTATGCATTGATCATGTTATGCTTTTGCAATGGGGGGGGGTGGGCATGTTAACAAAAGTCCTGCACATTTCCATAATCCTCCTGAAAGTCTGGTATTTGCATGGCAATGTAGAGCCACTCTTCAAGGATCACTGCTATCAAAACATAAAAGTCCAGACTATGAATACTGCTCTAAAAATAAATGGCATCACTGTTGACATTAGCACCCTTATTGGTGTACATGTCACAGGAGGGCAGAAATGTGGTCAATGTAGTGATGTGACTGCAGAGGAGAAATTCTGTCTTTTCCATCTCTGCAATGGCATTCCTCCTCAAAAGGTCTTCAGTAAGTTCCTGCCTGCAATACATTAAAAACACTGCTATGTTAAGTAGTAACTAGTAGATTAATCAGCCAACCTTCCTTATGACTCTGGTCATGTTGTGTTGAATGGTATCTTATGGGGGACAAATCTGTCCTTGAAGCAATGTTGCATACCAGGTTATGGGCTTTACTGTGAGCACTGTGTGTACCATTTGAATTATTGAAGTTTAATAAGAAATACTAGGGAGGTGAACAAACTTATTGCTTGTCCATTATTCTTTTTGCCGAAATAAGAGTTGCTGGTAACTATATCTCTTTGTGTTTTATCTTTCACCAGACAAGTTACACAATCTAACATATATGCAAAATGTTTCAACTTCTATTTTAATTTTATTTCAAGACAGTGATTGGCATTTTTTGGGCATAACTTCTAATGTTCCCTTCTCATTAATAATATCACAGAAGCATGAGTAATGATGATGATGGTATTGTTGGAAGTACCAAGTCTTATGCATCAGATACAACCAAAACAAGGTGGGGGGAAGCGCAGCATGGACATTAGTCAGATACCTGAAGGAAGTGGGTTTGAAAGGTGATGGTACCTGTTACAGTGGATGTCCTTGTCACTAGACTGGTTTGCAGTGAGGCCTGAGTGGAGGAATGCAAAGTGAACAACAGTCAGTGGCCTGAAGGAACTGAATGTCAAAGGTAATAGATTCTGATGGGGTAGATGTTTTTCTGTTGCTGGAATTGTGCATAATGAGGTGCAGGTAATCTTAATCTATTTGGTGGTCTTTAAGGCACATTGGACTTGCTGTGGTTTGGGGTAGTGGTTGGACAAGCAAGGAGGAAGTATGTTGGGGCAGGGTAAAGAAGGGTTAGGGATTGTTATTGGGAGTCTGGGGTTCCCACAGGTGGGGTGGTGTCACAACAATCATAGGACCATACGAAGTTGCAAGGCTAATAGCTCTATGGCCCTTTCAAGGTATCCAAGGCAATCTAGCCAAGTTCAATCCTTATTTCCATGTGCAGCACCTGTTGCCCTTGTCCGAGAAGTACATAGTTGGAACCACTGTGGTGAATTTACAGCCACCCATCCAGTTGTTTGAATTGTGTTTGAAGAGGGATAATGAGGTTTTTTGTTTGACATGAAGTGGAGTTTGTTCAAAAGGAATGGTATCTTATGGGGGACAAATCTGTCCTTGAAGCAATGTTGCATACCAGGTTATGGGCTTTACTGTGAGCACTGTGTGTACCATTTGACTTGTACATTGGGATGATAGGAGGTGGTCAGTAGATGTATTGATGTTAAGAGTAGGTAGGGTTTGATGGGGCATTTTATGCCTATGAGTGGTTTGGGGATATGTGAGGAGCTGTGCGCCTCGTTGGTTATGCCAAAGTTGGAAGGCTTGAGTAAGGCATTGTTTTGGGATTGAAACTGAAAAACCACACAGCGAAACGTAAAAGACTGGTTTATTGAATAAAAACAATAAATATAACAAACAAATCTACGTACTAAGCACTTTCACTCAATAACTTCAGGGCATCATCAGAGTACTGAATACATAGAAACTTTGCCATCCCTTATATACACATTCCTTGATTAGTTAATTAATTAATTAGTTGATTAAATAACGTGCTTATGTTTATGTACATTTTAAGGAATATAAGAACATGAAACAAATTGCTAAACCTGTTGATACTGATGTTATTAGGGACAATATTAGATCTCCAACTAATGAACAATTAACACAAGTACAAAGAGCTAGAAATGACAACTTTGGCCATGAGGAAGGGCAGGGAGTTTTTTTAGAAGAACCGACCATCAGAAGGTAGGAACGGTTACGCGACCGCTATGGCGGTCAGTACATCAACAGAACAGACATTACAATACAACAGTACACAGGACCAATTCGTGGCACACATAGATACATTAATCAAGTTAATTCACCTGTTCAGGGTGATCTTAATTTACAAAGTTTTATTATAAATATTGGTGACTCTATAAATGACACTATTTGTACAAATCAAGTGTTTGATGAACCTGATATATATGATTTAGGTAGTTTACAGAATACTATTATTTCACACTGTTGCAACAATTGTTTTATTGTTACTGATGGTGGCTTCAATTTATACAATTTTACTGACAGTAATTTTGGCCACAATTTTTTAGCCCTTTTTAAAAGAGTTTTTACATTTGTACCATCTTTTAAGCATGACATTGGTAAGGTTTTAATTAATTTAAAACTTTACACTAGATTATTGAATTTAATTTTTTTTTCTCCAATAACAACTATGACTGTACAAATGATTCTAGTTGTTTTACGCTTAAGCGTAGTAGTACATTCATACCACCACATAATCCTATGGTATATATTTTTGAGAACCTTTGTGAGAGACAGATTAGGAGAGTTTTGAGGAATGATGTACATACAACACAGAATCTCACCCCAGCAGAAATGTTTTGTCTTAAAGAACTAACTATGTCTGGGAAATATAGAGTTATGAAACCAGACAAGGGAGGTGGTGTGGTAATCATGACAAACACGGACTACTTTAACAAAATGACCATTATGCTTAGTGATAGTAATGCATATGAAAAAGTAACTAAGTATAAAATGTCTAGGGCATATACCAAGGTGGATTGGTTATTATATGAACTCCTTATGGATGGAACTATAACTAAAGAAGAATATTCTTATTTATCTGTTGAGTTTCCTATTACTCCATCCATTTTTGGTATTCCAAAAATACATAAAGATACTCACAATCCACCCTTTAGGCCTATAGTGTCAGCCAGGGGTTCGAAAACTGAGGCTATTGCATCCTTTATAGACATTCACCGCAAGAAAGAAGATGCTTAAAAATTTACCTCATATATTAAAAGATTCCTGGCATTGTTTAGACCTTGTGAGACAATGTATGATGAATTTAGGCCCTAATGTTATCATGGCTACCATTGATGTTGTGAATTTATTTACTGTTATTCTTCCTACACAAGGCCTGGAAATGTTCGAGGCCAGTTTATTAAAATATAGTGGTATGAATGTCTCAAAATGTAGACTTTTGACTGAATTGATGGAAATAGTATTGGAGAATAATTTTATGTATATGAATGGAGAATAGTATAGACAAAGAACAGGTGTGGCCATGGGGGCCAGATGTGCACCAATTTATGCTAATTTGGTGCTAGCTAATTGGGAGACAGAGTTGGTCTTCACATCAACATATTGATCCAAAATTGCCTTATATTTACAATACCTTGATGATATCCTTATTTTTTGGGTGGGCAATAAAGATGAATTCGCAGAATTTATACAGTTTTAGGAATGACAACTGGTTTCTTAGAATTTACTAGTAAAATCTATGACAACAATTGTGAATATATTGATATTGTTTTTTCCTATATCAATGATGAGATGCATTCTAACATTTTTAGAAAGAAAACATTTTCAAATTCCTTTTTACATTTTAATAGTTGCCACCCTTTTTATCAAAAGAGGAATTTGATTAAAGGTCAGATGGTAAGGCTGTCAAGAATCATTAGTGATGACAACACATTTAATTTAGAAATTGAAAAATTATCGAATATGTTTCTTGACAGGGGATATCCCAATGAACTTATTTGTAACATTAAAAGGGAGATCTATACCAAAAGACATTTGATATATAGACCTATCATTAAATTTGGATGTGATAATATATTGGACACCAATAAAAACAAATTTAGAAATGATACTTTTGTATTACCATATAACGACACATCTCTTCATATTGTTAATATTATTCATGAGACTTGGATAAGTGTTTTTACCAACAATGCTGAGTTGACAGAGGTCATTGGCAGTTACCTAAGATTACTTTTAGTAGAGGGAGGAATTTGAAGGAAATTTATGAGATGAACATCAACAATGATATTTTTAAAATGTCAAAAATGAAAAAATGTGGATCCTGTCACACATGCAAATATATTAATGATGGTCCGTATGTTGCTATTTCTAATTTTGCTAAAACAATCAGATGCCCTGGGTATTGTAATTGTAATTCCACGATGATTGTTTATGTAGCAACATGCTCAGCATGTTCAGCATTTTATGTTGGGAAAACCATTAGGAAGTTAAGAGAACGCATCGTTGAACATGTTAGAGATATTAAAAAACATAAAAACACCAGTTCTTTATATACACACAGTATTAGATGTCCCAATTTTAAAAGATTTTTATTTTTTATTATAGATAGAATTCCCCATAATATACATAAGGGTGGTGATGAGAAGACCATGTTGGAGGCCAAGTAATGTCTCTGGCAACTTAGACTAAATGCTTGTACCTTGCCAGGTATTAATGAACATGTCTCAATATCCAGTGTATTAAAACTTAAATCATATTTTATTTGAAGCATTTTATATGATTATAAATGATGAATTTTTTTTTATATATTACATTACATTATGCATTTATTTAACCAATTATCTTGATATATATTTATGATATATTTATGACGTAATTACTTTATAGTTAATATATGTTTTAGTAATATTTTAGTACATGTTTGCACACTAACACTACTATTGATTGTAACAAGAACAGTTATTTATATTATATGTACATCTATAGTGTAGTGTTCCAGTTTAACTTATTCTTTAAGAGCACGTTATTTAATCAACTAATTAATTAATTAACTAATCAAGGAATGTGTATATAAGGGATGGCAAAGTTTCTATGTATTCAGTACTCTGATGATTCCCTGAAGTTATTGGGTGAAAGCGCTTAGTACGTAGATTTGTTCGTTATATTTATTGTTTTTATTCAATAAACCAGTCTTTTACGTTTCACTGTGTGGTTTTTCAGTTTCAGTTTTGCCTTTTTTGTACTTAATTGTTTTGGGATTCCTTGCATGTGTAGGCCATGTTTTAATTCTTTATGTAAAGTTAACACATGGGAAGTAAGCTTTTGGGAGAAGGCTAAGGACATGCAGTGGATTAAGGTGACTGTTCAGCTTCTTGGGCTACTGGAGTTGCATGTCGGACAGTTTACTCAAGCTGTCTTGTAAAGTTTTTATACGTTTGTCTACTGCTTTATCATTGTGATGACTATCATTGCATTTTGAAGGGATGGCCTTTTAGCAGATGATTAGGGTGGTTGTTCATGTGACAGAAAATTTTAGGGTGTGGGGCATAATATGGGGGGTTGGTTTGTGGTTTTATGGGTAGGCAGGGTTGGGGTAGGGGATTGTTAGACTTATTAAATTTGGGTTGCAGGACTTTGGAGCACATGTTATTAGGAAGGCATATGCTTGTGATCACCATAGTGGTTAAATTTGTTGTGCACTTGCTTGTGGGAAATAGTTTGGTGGGGCAGATTTATTTTCTCTGGTATGGGGACAAGGTATAGCTGTTCAGTTGGTCAAGGAGGAGTTAGCTGTGTGTAGTTTAGTTACACAGGTGAGAACCGTGAGAGAACTTAATCCATTGGTTGGAAGGGTCAGGGTAAGTTTGACAGTTCATAGATTGACAGACGTTTGCTATTGACTAGATGGTTTGTGTGGTGAGGGTTGGATTTGGAGGTATATTGGGCTACAGTTTATGTGGCATTTTCTTTATGGATGTATTGAAGTTATTTGGAAGGTGGTTTGTTGGTCAGCAAATGCTATGATGCTGTTAAATGTTTTCTTGTTTATATTGGGTAAATGGTGTGATGGCGGGATTGCTATTTTATGTACACTGAATGATGTTTGGCTTAATGCCCTTTAATGAGCAGTTAGGTTGGAAGTTTAGTAAGAGAGAGGGGGAACAGCCTGGTCAGGCTGGTGGGTGGAGAAGGGGACAGGCTTGCCCTCTTCTGTTCCTCCTCTGTTGTTGGATGTTCATTTTAATGAGTTGGGAAAGGAAAGTGAGCAGATGGAGGCTGCTTGATAAATAAAATAAGCAAGCAGAGGTAAGGACACTACTTATTTGGTTGGATGTGTAATTCAATAAATGGTAAATGAAGTGAGTGGTGGGATGTTACTTCTTAAGTAAAATAAGAGAGTGGAGATAAGGCTGCTGCTTATTTGATGGATGTGTAATTCAATAAATGGTAAATGAAGTGAGTGGTGAGATGCTGCTTCATAAGTAAAGTAAGTGAGTTGAAGGTATGGACGCTGCTTACTGGGTCAGGATGAGTGAGGTCACACTGTCCTGATTAACATTACATGGATGCTTATGCTGTGATTAAAATCGACTATAATGCTTTTGTTGAAATAAATATTGGTTAAAAAAGTTATGTTTATGGAAGTTTAATAAAGGTCATCAAACATCATTTGGTGTGTTGTCTTTATTGAAGGGGACCGGGACAATGTATTTTTAAAAAAAAATATCTGTTCTTAAATACATACTCATCAACAGGCAGTACAACATTCAGCTTATTGATGAGATGGCAGTTGCAGGTATAACAGGTAGGAGTCTGGCTTACAAATCCATTCTGAAGGACTTAGGGTTCACTGTGAAGAAATACTGCAGTGCTCAAGCCATGACCTTTGACTCTTTCTTTGCATCTTTTTCAGTGTACGCAGCACACATCTGTAAAATTGTAAAATCTAACTGAGAAAAAGCTATGTCTTGAACCTCATGTGAACTTTAGGTGTTGAAGCAAAATTTTTTTTTTTTTTTTTAGTAGGACACATGATATTAAGACCATAATAGAGAACTCATCAGATATTTATATCACTGGCAATGGAAAAATGTCCAAATCTGAAATGTGCAGACAATGTAAATATCTTTATGACAAAACAAATATCTCAGTTAAAAACTGCTATAGACATCAATCCATTGCCTTAGTAAAGGCAACACCATGACAGTAGTATACCTTGCATAAATGCTTTTCTGCAATTCATTTTATGGAGAGAAAACAGAGTTTGTTTGTGTCTTTCACTTTTCCCGGTTAGGGGTCGCCACAGCGTAACTCCAGTCCGCTAATGATTGGCAGTAGATTTTTACGTACTGGTTTGCCGGGCCTAATGCACAACCTTCAATGAAGGAACGCCCATTCATGCATGTCGACACACAGAAGACGCTCTAACTGAGAATCAAATGGGCAACGTCTAACTGTGAGGCGACAACGCTACTGCAGCACCACCACCACAGTCGGAGAAAAAACAGAGTATTCCCTTAAAAATGATTTATGAGAACATTACAGACATTAAGAAGGGGAATGTTAACAGTTCACTGTTTTAACAGGCTCTTCTTTGCCAAAATTTCGAGAAGTTTGTGTTTTTTGTTATTAGAAAAAATGATTATCTTTGAAAGGGGAGGTCCCTGGAAGTGCAAATATGAAGAAGAAGAACTGTTGTGGCAAATTAGACTTTAATGCTACAAAGCTTCCAAGACTGTGAGAACCAGCAGTGCACTGTCAGTGGGGGGGATTCAGTAATCCTCTGTGTAAGACTAACCGAGTCTTACTCAGAGACTGCCATCTAAGAGTATGATGTCAGCGTGTCATGCATATGCATGAGAGCACTGACTCAACTGGAAGGCTAACACGGAGCATGTAAGACCGCAGGGGGCATGTCGGACTGCCGAGCAGTCCAAATATCCACGCTGCTGCAACCATATAAATGTGAAAATTACAAGTGCAATGAGCGAGTCCGCTGAAATGTACACATAGCAAACACAACACAACCCCACATGCTAAACCCCTTTGTAATTGTAAAATGTAGACTTTTAATTTTTTTTTTATAATTCCCGATATAGCTGCCCATATTTGCGCATGTTTGTGTGGGTGTGCCCATTGCTTAGCTACAGTTAGCAATTTCGACATAGAAGAGCATAATAAGAAATGTTTATGCAAATTAAGCCAAAAAACAATAGCGTAGTGATAGAGCCTTCGTACACAGAGGAGGCATTCCCGGTTCTAGTCCCACCACTCCCCTTTCTTTTTTATGTTTTAAATTAGTATATAAAATAATTCCTGACATATATGAATGAAATTTTAGTAAAAAGCATTGAAATGGCCTATGTATTAGTGAACAAAATGTATATATATAAATATAAGAAGGTGAGCAGCATTAAGGATATTGACATATAATTGCCCATAGCTAAGCAGCGTTGTACCCAGCACAATATAGTTGCCCATAGCTAAGCAGCATTGTACCCAGCGCAATATAGTTGCCCATAGCTAAGCAGCGTTGTATCCAGCACAATATAGTTGCCCATAGCTAAGCAGCGCTTTAACTCATGCAATATAGTTGCCCATAGCTAATCAGCACTTTACGTAGCATAATAGGTTTGCGCAGAGCTGCACACCGTGCTAACCAGCACACCGTCGGTCAACATCGGGCAACGTGGAGCAAAGTTGCCTAAACACAGCTACACCCCCTAGCCTGTCTGGACAGTAGTAAAATAAAAAGCAATGACAAGGCTCAAACCTGGGACACTGTGCACCATAATCAAAGTACAGAACCACTAAGCCATGACAGTTTAGCATAAACATGCACTGTTAACATACATATACTTATAAATGGAAATTTAACCATTGCTAAGCAAGTTTTCTGTTAGCTGAGAATTTTAAAAAATGGCCAATCACAAATAAGTGCGGGAAATGAGGCATATTTAAGGTCAATAGGTGGGAATACTCGCCATAACTGATTGTAGCTCCCATCTGCAGTCAGAATGGCTGGTGCTGGAGAGGGTACTCGCTTTCGAGCCCAACGCTGGGGCATCGAGGAGTCAAAATACATGGTTTGGCTCCTTGTCCACCATCATGAGTCAAGACTCCTGCAGGGCCAGTTTCAAGGGATGGAGTACAAAGCAGAGGCTTCAAACCGGTTAGCTCATGATCTCACCAGTGCTACAGGCATCCCTCAGACTGGTGAGCAGGTCCGTCACTACCATGCAGACCTGAAGAGATGGAAGCAGGACCTACTGAACCGATGGACACAGGAGGCCCGTGACATGCAAGATGCCCCACTACTGAGTAGGTAGTCATGGAATGAAGTATGTAAGAAATGTTATTGTAGTCTATATGATGGATAGGTATGTCTCAATATCCCTTCATTTACTTCACAGCTGCAGGTGTCCGTGCTGTGAATCAGCAAGCCTATGCAGATAGGCTGCTAAGGCTGCACCACCAGGCATGTTAGTAATTATTTTGCATGTATTATTATATAAAATAAGTGAGAGAGCCAGAAAAAGAGTGTTGTAACCCATTAATAAAGGTCTAATAAGTCTTGAATAACTTCTCTGCATGTCATGTTATATAAAATAAGTGAGAGAGCCTGAAAAAGAGTGTTGTAACCCATTAATAAAGGTATAATAAGTCTTGAATAAAGTCTCTGCATGTAATGCAATATAAAATAAGTGAGAGAGCATGAAAAAGTGTTGTAACCCATTAATAAAGGTATAATAAGTCTGGAATAAAAGTATTCTGCATGCACCCAAATATGAAACGAATGAGAGAGCTACTACAAAAGTGTGTAATGTAATTAATAAAGGTATAATTCCTGGACTGTGTCCGTGTCACTTTCTTTGATATGTTGTTGTACCCTTGCATTATGGAAATAGTACAGTTGTATTAAGTGCTGTCAATCCACACTTAGGTAGGTCCATATAAAGTGGATGAAGGGAATGCCAGTAGCTCTTAAGCATATATACAGTCCTCAACTGTTGGTTCATGGCTAGCATGCACTGGTTAATCTGGCGCATGAGTAGCTTGTGATTGTGTTCCCCAGAAATGTCAGTGTGCTGCTAGAAATGTAGGGGTCTATTTAAATGTAGCTGATAATGTCACCTGAAGACAACCAGATATGTAGATATATGAATATAAATGAAATGTATAAATACGTAGCAGTAACATCTGCATCCTGAACAGTTTGTATGACAGATATAGGTCAGGTATATAAACAACTATCAAAACCCACTTCACAATTTAATGGACACTGCCTAGTGTAATAATACATGTAGGGGATATATACCTGCAGTTAGTAGAAATGTAGAGTAAAGTTATAAGTATATATAAGTTGTTAATGGAGTGATCTTTTTACACCCTACTTTATGGTCATAAATAATGCCATTCCACACCTAAATGGGTATGTGTAATCTGAAAAACTTTGTTGGGACATATGTCCTATTGGTTTATAAATATCTGCATGTACTTTGATGCATGTGCCCTGTTCACATACCACAATATTGGTGGCCTGTTGCCACCAATCAACCTTGCATGCTGTTGGAATGTCCACTGTTGTTCTAAATATGCATGTGTTATGCTTGCTGTTCAACTGTTGGAATTCTTGTGTGTTGGGTTAATGGGAATACACCTAATTTGGAATGCTGTTGTCTGTTACTAACCCATATTGTCATTAAATCCTGTTAAACATAGAACGCATGGGAAGGCCGGACCCAGTGGACCCTCCTCTCCCACCTCAGCTGGCGATGGCACCTGGCACCAGCATGTCCGGTGCCCAGCCCAGGACCTCCTCCTCTGGTGGCCCTGTGCCACTGTCAGGTGGAAGTGCTGCAGGGGATGGGGCTCATCCCCCCATGCAAGTGTGGCCAGAGGAGGGCCAACTATCACCCTCTGAACGTTCCAGGCTGTGGTGCATAGGGAGATCAAGCGTTCAGTCACTGATCCTCTACGCCAGCTCAGAGCATGAGTGGCGTGTCTCATGGGTGAGCCTGCCCCTCCTACTCAGCCCCCAGCATAGCCATCCTCCGGGTTGTGGAGGTGCAGTGGTGACTGCCCATGGGTGGGATCTTAGTTCCACTGTTACCATCTGTGGGCTCATGGGCTTGCGATTTCCAAACATCCTTCCCTGTCAATTGTGTTCACCCACCCCATGTGTCATATTCCACCCCTGTATACGTCTTGTTTGTCTTGCCTGTTTACCTCCCCAACCTACCTCCCACAACATACCTACTTCCCCTACCTCACATTCCACTCTCACCTGAAAAAAAAATGGGCAATCTGCTCTCGCAAAAAAATCATGCCCCATACATAGCTGCCCATTTTGCACACATGTTCACTGGACATGTAAACTGATAATTATAATTGGCAGTACAACATACTTTGCTGTCCTCACCCCTCTCTCAGGGATGGAAGGTTTCAAATTTCACTCCAAATTTCTAACATATGCACAGCTGTTGCTGGTAAAGAAATGGGCAGCTATAGACCTTCTCTACACCCGTCCTGCACATCCCGAGCTGGTTTCCCTACTGTCTTTCCCTCTTTGTCCCCCCTTTTTCACCACTTTCCTATCTCCCCATTTTCTTTTCTTTCAAAGAAATTAGTGCAGGGGCTAGCAGGAGTAAGCACTTTTAAGCAGTAGTAAGCGGATTTGAGCAAGTGTGTGCATGTGTGCACTTAGCTAAGTATTGCTAAGCATTGTGCAAACCTGCGCAAACCCGCTTACAACTGCTTAAAAGTGCCTTAGTCATTCTACATGGCAGGGCCCTTTTTCTGCTGAGCAGCAAAATAAAACACCTCTGTCAGTCTCGAACCCCGGACACACTACACTGCATGAAGTACCACTAAGCCACAGCAGACATACAACAAGTTGGTGCTGTAATAAATATATCATGCATTACAATGAGTGAATGCAAACGGAAAATAGGAATGCCATAACACAAATCTTGTTCTGTAGATCTTTACCAGCAGTTGTTGTGGAATTGCATGACATGACTGTGAAAAGAGAACCAGCCATTCTAGCAGGAAATAATGTTACAGTAGCACTTTACAAACCCCACACAGTATCAGAGCAGGATAAACACTGGCACATTTGAATAGGGCAGAGGCCATACTTCCCAACTGTGACTGCTTATCAGGGATGTCCCTGATTCGTAAACAAATGTTAGCTGTGTCCCTCTGAATCCCTTTGAAAAGTACTGACGTTAGGCAGAAAAGTGGGGAATTACACTTAACGAATAATGTCAATAAGTAAGAGTAGACACTGCTTGCATGTCAGAAAAGGTGTATTAATACATATGCTTTGATTCTCTCACAGTCTCAACTTAATGTCTGCAATATATTACAGGTGTACCTCACTTATATGTCCCTTTCCCTGAGGCTGTTCAAATATATACCTGAGTGTATCAGAGGCCTGTCAGAGGCAGAAACATACAGGCATTTCAGCTTTTCTGCTGTTACACACTCTGCAAATAGCTTTGGAAGGAGTCCCACAAACATACCCTTATGTAGGAGTACAACATAGAAATATCAAAGGATGTAGCCATGTACTGGTAGCAACCAACTGTGACAATGCCATTGTTCCAGTGCTGAAAAGACCGGTGTGGTGCACAGACAAAGAATAATAGGCTAACCTCTGGCTACCATCTGAATATGTCCACAGGTGGGAGCTACGCAGACAGACTACTTGCCTTGATAGACTAACAGGTACACAACAACCCTGTATGTTCAGCAAGATAAATATCACACAATAATAAATAATGCTCTCTGTACTTCTGCACCCCTACCCAAAAGAACAATATACCTGTGTATTCAGGCTCTACCAAGGATGTATGTAGGCATACTCAGTACTGAAATTTATCCAGTTGTCTTGAGCAGCCTGTGCTAATGTCAACACAAATAAACCACAAACTGTTCAGAAGTGAGTAAATTAATATTTACAGTATAGTAGTTTGCAAACAGTTCATGTGCCAGAAGAATACATTGCAATAACTACTTTTATATGGCAGTTAATTGTCTAATTAGAAAATAAAGTACATATTCCCATGTATCTCGTGTTAGCATTTGGAGGGGTGAGTAAAATTCTACACTGACAAGTGTGTACTAGAAGCAGCAACATTCAGGTTTGAGTACAACATGCAAATCATTGGCTATAATCCTAGCTTCAGATATAAGAAGTATACCAACCTTCTGACTGACACAACAGTGTCCACAGCAAACAAGCATGGGCCCCACTTTGGAAAGCTGAAAGGGCTATGCCTACCTAACTTAGCATTTTATAGCAGTGGGCTGCTATGACAGTGAGTACTGCAATTACCACACAGCAGGCTGCATGCAATTAGTAAATGGTGGGCACCAATTGGTGCAGTGGCCATCACATGCACATGTGCAGATACCTAGAAAAGCAGGCTGTACTTGCTGTCCACACTTGCAATAATATCATTGCAGCAACAGACAGAGAGCGAGAGAGACAGAGACACAGACAAAGACAAAGAGACAGAAACACACAGACACAGAAAAAGAAAGAGCAACATCAACAGACAGAGAAAACCCCCAAAAAAATTTCCTTTAAAAACAAGACGGAATACAGAAATACAAAGGAAAGGTATGTAACACATATGTATTTGCTGGCATTTAGTAGATGTTTTTGAAGAGTACTCTACATACTGTGAATCATCCATATGTGGCAGCAGTATGTATCAATGTGCATCTGTACATGTGCATAGGGCAAGGGACATACTGCAACTGTTTGTGAAGGGTGTGTGTGTGTGTGTGTGTGTGTGTGTGTGTGTGTGTGTGTGTGTGTGTGTGTGTGTGTATAAATATATATATATATATCTATATATATATATATATATATATATATATATATATATATATATATATGTTGTTGAAGGTTGTTATTTGCATATTTCTATGTAGGTTGTAGTGTGTGGCAAAGAAAACAGCATGCAGTGCTGGTATATGACATGTGGTGGTTAAACACTGTGGGTATGCTTCCTCAGTTTTGCAGTGTTGCAGCCAGTGAGGCCTGCTAAAGCTTCATGGGCTGAGGACACCTTCAATGCATTCTGCACAACACTGTGCAATATCATTACATAACTATATATCTCACAACGGTTGCATAACTGATATTCCCACCATGAAAAGTGGACTGTATATGTGCCTATATGTACATCTATATGTACAGCAATGGATGTTTTATATGTATGTGTGCAAGGCATGGACTGAAGCTCAGTGTTGACACTGCAGTGCCATCCCTTCTTGCCAAAACACTGTACCCATTAACTACCACATAGGTGGTAGTCTACCTAACACCGAAGGTGTGATAAGGGAACATGGGACACAGGTGGACAGTAGCCTCCCCTTTGATAATCACAGTGCCACACTAGTCATGTACTCTGTCTACGTGGTACACTTCATCACAAAAGGTGTGTCATCTAGGGAAATATAGGTCAGTGTTCCCCTCTACTCATCACAGTTAAAACCCATTATAGAGTACAATGCCCCATATGGTATGTACCTCACATGACAACTACAGCAACTGGAAAGGCCACAAACATACCTCACAAAGAGTAATACCGGCCTCAAACAGATGCCCTATGCAGACCGACTCACAAAACCACAGCTAGACTGTGTTGCATACCGCCTACCCAGAGGTGACCTCTGCCTAACATACAGAGCTATGTCACACCCATAGCTGTTGGACATCCTCCACATAAACATATTACAATCCCTCCCAGAAACACGCTCTAGGGCCCTAAACCTTGTCAGCTCACTAAACAGCACATGCAGGAGGGATAGATTCCTATCTCAGAGACATGCCATACTCTGGAACAAACCACCTATCAATAGCAAACAAAGCTCCTCATTAACAGTTGTCATAAATACTCCTGATGATTGGTTGGGAGATAGGAAATACACACTGGGAATCACCTCTGTGGCTCTGGCTGACAGGGGCAAGTGAAATTAAATTACATGTGTGTCAAAGGCCAGGGTAGCATATGGCTAGGCTGCTGTAGACCCTAGGGCCAATAGCGTATTGCCTACGTATAACATGATGCACACACACACATGCACTTAGTGCAATAATTGCTATGTGAGGTTGACTGAGTGTGATGGTGAATGTGTTGGTGAATGTGTGCAAGGTCTGTAAAGGTGTGATAGCTTTGTGTGAAATTGTTTCTGTCATGGTAGTTTGTGTCCTAGCTGTGATCCCAGCAAAAGATGTGTATGCTATTGCTAGGCAGAAAAAGTAGTATGGCATACGGTGTGACGTAGTCCCTTGTTATCGACTGTCATGTCCCATTGTAGGCTAAAGCAATACATGTATGCTTAGTGAGTGGTACTGCTGGTGAATCCAACTCCCATATGAACTGTAGCACTACCTGAATCTGTAGGCCTAAACAGCACAGTATGGTGTATGTTCACATTGCTTGGAAACACTGTTTTGTGTGTTCCCTGTAGTTTTCACAGATTACATACCTCAGGCATAAGGTTTTGTAAGTAGTGACACACAGTACTGTATGGTACACAGGTAAAGCTCATCTGGGCTGGCATTCATTTGTGTGTTGTATGTATATCTGATGTGTGTGTAATTATGCCTGTACCATGCCCTCAATCATATGTGTGTTACAAGGTATACATGTGTATCTAGCAGCATGTATAGTCTAGTACAGCAGTATGCCACCTATATTAACAACTGTGCACATATGTTAGGCAGGGGTTTGGCATCAACAACTAGAGTGATATACTGGTAATACTGTAACTGTACTTTACATTCATTGCAATGGATGACATCTTTCTTTATGCATTAGCTTGATATATACCTCCTGTTGCTAGGTGGTGTATTGTGTCACATACAGTGTGCCATGTACTGGTGTATTGTCTTACATACTGGCTTCTCTTTGCTGCTGCGCAGAACATGGTTTGATATATAGAGCATGCCAGGCACTGTCAGCCAGTTGTGGCCTGAGCACTAATATGTGGTATTGAACGTGTGTATCCTCTGACAGCCAATCAGATGCTATATAGGGCAGTTAATTGATATCTGTACTTTATAATGTAAAGTATGCCACATGACTTGCTCACACATATTGTTTAATTGTCTTCCAGGGGCATGGCCCACCAACAAAACCCATGTTATACAGCTGCAGAGGAATAGGAAATACACAGCAGCCTGGTGCAGCACTACACCCTGCTGTTCTCTAGAACCAGCCAGGACCAGCATGAGCGGACTTCACTGTGGCAAGACCTTGTTCATCGGGTAAATGACATAGGCATGCATAACTGGACATATGAGAATGTACGCCATCACTGCAGTGATTTAATTAGACATATCCGGCGACGTGCGTCTCATATCCGTAGACAACAGCTTGCCACAGGTGGTGGGGTAGCCATTCATCCCCCCTCACCAGAGTGGAGGAGCTGCTCATAAATGTGATGGCTCCTGGCCAACAACAGGAGCAGCAACATACATGTGTCATCATGGTGGCCAGAGCCACCCAGCATGTTGACATGGAGCGTGCAGGTAACATGCCGTATCTGTAGACTACTGTTACCCGTATTAGTAGATTATGCATATGTGAGATGTGTACTGTGTGTTTAGCAGTTGTGCTGCCTAGTGCTATGCAATACTGATATTTGGAATATAATCTGTACGCCTGTGACTGTCGACTGTTGTACTACTGTAGTTTAGCAAACTCACAGTAGCAATGCCACAGTTGTGGCCACTGACAAACTGTCTCATATTCTTGTAGGTCCCTCTGGTGTGACAGCAAGGCAGTCGGTCGATGCTGGTGAGTGTGTTATAAATTTAATATTGCTAATGAAATGTGCATGTCATAGGTGAGGTGTAGGCCATGTACATGTAACACACCTAGGCATAATGCATGCTGTGCATGTTTGCTGTGAGACTATGCACATCTCAGTAATGTCATTAGCTGCCTCAATCACATGCAATACACAGAGCATCACACACAATTGTGGCAACACCGTACTGGACATTGGATAGGCATAGTTGATACACATGTACACAACATACACAACTTTGTCATACGCAGTACACCTTGACATGCAACACATGGCATATCCAGACACCCACTGTAAGGTTACACTTCAGTATCCAACATGTCATCCGCACAGCACACATAATATACCTGATGGGTAGAGGCCTATCATGGTGCTGTGTAACACTCTTCAACACATAATACATTCATGTTAGTCAATTCTCCATATTGAGCACCTTACAAACCCATGTAACAAGTGGCTGTGTAATTGTGAATGTTGCCACAGTACTGCAGTTCAGGTACAGCATGCTAGGTGGCGGTCTGGCACACATTAGTAACCTTGAGTGACCACATGATGCATGATGATGATGGCTCATGGTACTATACCCCATCCAGTTCCAGTGACCACAGTACTACACATAGCAGTCATTGCTATGCACCTCAATGTTGTGTGTGTGCAAACATATGCACCTATACACAATATGCATTGCAATCACCATTTGTACAAAGTGACACATATATGTCTTGTAATGCTATTGAGTGTATAGGTCACATGACACACATTGGGTATGTGTGATGTTTAATGTTGCAGTCATGTTGTAGCATCCCATGTCATGGCTGGCACTGGCATGTCCACAATATGTCCTACACTCCCCATAACCACTGTACAATGGCCATGTTGAGCAATGGTATTCCATCACGTATACATGCACCACTCATCCTGTGTGAATACATAGCATGCATGTGCTAAACCTGTGTCCACAATTATCTGCTACAGACACAGACACTGTAATCAGAAATGGATATATATGTGACACACAGATACACATCCAGCCATGGTATGTATACCTGTGAGTGATGGTGCACAGGACATTGCAGACCTTTTAATACTTGCACCGCAATGTTGTGTCCATGTACACATTGCGTTCCAGGGTGAGGCCAATCACTGAACAACAACACATATGCATCAAAGCCATGTATACTGTTATTAACAAGGGCTGTCTACACTCACACTGCATGGTCTTAAGCAACAAATTTTCTGCATGCTGACACGTGTGATATGACTGTTTGCCTTGGGATACTGTAACCCACCTTCAACCACTATTGAGTATGTTTTGGATTGCTGGTGGTGTGTATGGGTATCTGCTGTAGTGAGGAGTGCATTTGTGTGCATGTGTGCATGTGTTCATGTGTGCATGTGCGCATGTGTGCATGTGTGCATGTGTGCATGTGTTCATGTGTTCATGTGTGCATGTGTGCATGTGTCAATGTGTTCATGTGTGCATGTGTTCATGTGTTCATGTGTGCATGTGTGCATGTGTGCCAACATCATGTACAGGTCATAAAGTGTGTTTCCTGTCTTCCTCCCACAGGTGCTATGTTAGGGCTGGTTCACTGCAGCAGGGAAACTGATGTCACTAAGCCACATAGTGATAATGAAGATAGATGTGTTGAGGTACAGGTGTGTTTGCCAGGGTCTATCGTTGGGCCACCAATCGACAGTACACAGCTGTCCACCTCATCCATGTATACACACATACTGCCAATACATCCATCTCCAATGCCCATAGCTGAGGGACAGCATACAGTTGGCATTGGCCAGGACAGTGTAGTATCCATGGCACATGCATCCCAACACAGCAGCCATACCCTGATGTCTGGAAGGGTACCACATAGGCAGATGTCCAGGTGTTCTCGTAGGGGCACTGCTGCTCATCATGCCACTGGCAGACATGCCACAAGTCTGACAATGTCACACATGTTCTAGGCTGCCATGGAGGCACAGGCACGTATGGAACCGTACACCAGACAGGGACTAAGGGCACAGAGGGCGCATAACACCGCCATCATTGACAGTATCCGTGACCTAGCAGGTGCCATCTGTCATTACACCGAGGTCACTGTTAGACATTGGGGAGAGACATTAGATATCCTCCGCAATGTCATGTCCATGTGTCAGGACAGTGCGGGATGGATGGGATGTCAATGTGGACGTATGCCAGCAACATCAGCAGCTGGCAGTTGCCGTGGATGTCCCTCAAGCCACAGGCGCTCCCGTAGTGACAGTACCAGCCCCAGAAATGTTGGGGTTGGGCTGTCCATAGAACGTCCAAGAAGACTACGTGTATGTGGCTCTGGACAGTCCCAGCAGGGACCTGTGTCCAGTGTACATCCATCCACCTCTGGGGATAGTACCCAGTCTGTATTAGTACCTGATAGTGTCAGTAGCACCCCTGCCAGGCACAGGTACCGTATCCGTGGCCAGAGACGGTGATCTGTAAAGCCTTGCAGGTACAGTCTGTGGCTGTCCCACAAATACCCATATATGGCAGCCACATGGTGGAACTGTGTGCATGCAGACACACACACATACTCTAGACACCTAGGGCTAACACATACCCACACACATTACAACAACATTGGCCCATTCCAGTATTCTTGCCACCCACACACACACACACACACACACACACACACACACACACACACACACACACACACACACACACACACAAACACACACACACACGTCAATTGGATGGCTCACTGTAGGCCTCTGGCAAACCAACAACACACCCTGTGTATATGATGAAACCCGTGCCGCCTCCTGTCATCTGTAACATCGATGCAGGAACAGGCTACCATGGTGCTGATGCACAGGGTGTCTATATAGCAGTATAGCAATGTTAGCATGTTGTCAGCAGTAGGGTGTAATGATATGCTTGAAGGTGTAGCTGAGCAGGCATGATGCATTAAAGCTATGATTGTCATTGTAGTGTTGTTTACACCAGTGTTGGTTCCAATTGTGTATTGTCCAGCCACATGCCACTTGGCTGATGTTTGCAGTATTGGCAGCATGTGTTAAAGAGTGGACAGTATGTGTGGGATGTGTGTAGCACAGATTTGCAGGTGTACAGCTGTGAACATGGTGGAGGTGCACTGTCTGCATGTACATGCATAGTGGACACATGACCAGGGTGACATGCTCTGTATTACACAGTAACACTCCATAGTTTCTATTGGTGGCCAGTATGCACCGTACTACACACATTCCGAAACCTGACTACACATGTGTGTATGATATGGTTTGACACTGTGCTGTGGGTGATACTGTTACTATCTGTCATTGTTTTGCATTCTGGTAGTATACATCACTTCAACAGCCTGACCATAACCAATCGTTAGAGGATGTCTTGACAGCCGACACACAGATGTAGGACACACAGCAACATTTGGATCCTTCAGGTACTATACAATGTCAGTAAACACTGGTATTCACCTGCACCCATTACTGAGACCACTCCTATTTGGCATATAGCTCTCTTAGGTACAAGCAATCACAGTAGGGATATGTCCGTCCATGTCTGGTAATGCATACTGTGACCTATAATGCATTCTCCATATGACACACACATCCTCCATAAGGGTATCATACAGACAGATGCCTGTTGTCTAACCCATGCTGTAAAGCTGTAAGCCAAACTAAGCATAGTCCTCCACCTTTACGGAACATATTATCCCCACAGTACCACATAGGTAGTAGCCACCAACATGATGAACAGGTACCGATGTGTACATGCAACCAAGTGTTATGTCATCTGTCCTTTGTTAATCTCATTTCCAAAGGTATTTTGGAATCCCTTGGTGGATCACATAAGCAATGAGGGGTCTGCATGTATATCCACATAGGTTGTTCTACACCTGTTATGAATAGTCATCGTTGACAGACTTTGCTGCATTTGAACAGGTCTGACATATACCTCGGCCATAGACCCTCACTCACATATCCCAATAGGAACCGTAATGACTTTGTGTGACACAGATGACCTAGGTCAGGGATCACTTCAGTGGATGGGCTTGTCACAAGCATACAGATGTGACCTAAGGTCTGGGAAGCAGCAGCACAGTCTGGCAGGGATGACAGCTGTGTTCTTGGAGAAAGCAGGGTTCCCACACATGCAATCATTGAGGTAACATGTACAGATATGTATTTGCCACACAGCTAGCTCATATGTGCAATGCATACTGATATGTCATACAGTGGTAAAAGCAAAACCCAAAGCACATTGAGCAACAGTGTCACAAACATACAGCACACACACTCAGCAAGTGCAGAATTCAAACCCCTACTTAACTACTTCATGATACTACAGGTGCACACGTTAACATGACGAGCTATGCACATTACTGGGAGCTCTTTTTTCCACAGGTATATTTGTAGGATGGTGACATTATCAGGCTTGATAAAGGTCAGTTTACCGCTTTTGAAGTCTCTTACTACTCTCCTAAAATGTTGCTCCTTCCCAAGGAGACAACACAGAAGCACACTTATCCAGTTTAGGATTCAAACTCCTACTAAACTAGGTCATGTCATTATAGGAGTACGCTTTAATACGACACGCTATACACATTACTGGGAGTGTTTTTTTTTCACAGGTATATTTGTAGGATGGTGACATCATCAAACTTGACAAAGGTTAAGTTACTGCTCTTGAGGTCTCTTACTACTCTCTCCTAGAATGTTGCTTTTTCCCAAGGAGACAACACACAAACAAACACACAGTTGTCCAGTGCAGGATTCAAACCACTACCTAACTACTTCATGATACTACAGGAGTATGCATTAACATGACATGTTATACAAATTACTTAGAGTTTTCTTTTCCACAGGTATATTTGTAGGATGGTGACATCATCAGACTTGACAAAGGTTAGTTTACCGCTTTTGAGGTCTCTTACTACTCTCCTAAACTGTTGCTCCTTCCCAAGGAAACAACACACAAACACAGTCGTCCAGTGCAGGATTTAAACCCCTACCTAACTACTTCATGATACTACAGGAACATGCATTAACACGACGTGTTATACACATTACTGGGAGCTCATTTTTTCCACAGGTATATTTGTAGGATGGTGACATCATCAGACTTGATAAAGGTTAGTTTACCGCTTTTGAGGTCTCTTACTACTCTCCTAAAAGGTTGCTCCTTCCCAAGGACAAACACAGTTGTCCAGTGCAATATTCAAACTCTTACCTAACTATAGGAGTATACATTAACATGATGCACTATACACATTACTGGGAACTATCCTTTCCACAGGTATATTTGTAGGATGGTGACATCATCAGACTATATGAAGTGGGTTACATTAGGTGACATTAAATGGGCTACATTGAAGGAATGTCTAAACACTTTGGGCATGTGATCATCAAAGGTGAGTTTACTATCTACCTGTGTCCCCAGGGCCATAATGACTTTCTCTGTACATGCTGGATTACCACCTATATGGTAATTTGTGTGCACTTTGTTTTAGCCAAAGGGGATGACTATGCATTTTTTGCCATTCAGCTTGAGGGCATTGTTTTACCACCATGTATCTGTCTCTGTAAGGCACTTCTGAAGGATGTCTGTGTCAGCTGTACAGTCGATTATGGACCACAGTTACCATTCATCTGCAAACCTGTTCAGTCATATACCTGCCATGCTTTCCTGTATCTCTGAGCAGTATCTACTGAATAGGTGGGGTCCCAGGACCAAGACCTGTGTGATGCCATTGTGACTGGCTTAGAGTTGGACATGGCACCCACAACTATGAACATGTGTGTTTGATCTGTGAGCCACTTGGCCACCCATCCTGTGACATAGCTGTTAATGTTCAAGTTGGTACACTTGTCCATGATGACAGAGTGGGGAATGGTTTAGTAAACCCTTAGTGAGGTCCAGGTGGGCTGTGTGGACAACTTTCACCTCCATCTATGTTCATGGTAACTGTTTTAAATAACTCAACTAGGTTTGGGAGCCAGGCTCTGCCTTTAACAAGTTGTGTAGAGTCCAGTGTGTGGAGATCTCCAATGTCTCAGTTTATGGGTTCCATGACAATTGGCTCGATAGCTCTGTAGACCTGGCTCAGTAAACATATTGGGCAATGGTTTCCAGGTTCGGTTTTGGCACACCCTTTGTGGAGCTAGATGACTGTTAGTGTATGCCATTCTTTGTGTACATAGCCTGTGGTATGGTTGAGTCTGGACAGTGAATGTAGGTGAGTGTGTAGTTCCTTCTGGGCCTAGTGTAAGATGCAGCCTGGGACAACAAGCAGTCACATTGATCTATGTTCTTAGCTTTGGTGAGGGCTGTCTTTATCTGCATGTCCATGACATCTGGGTCTCTGCATCCTTCTGTGATGGACACAGGCCCTTTTGGGGGTGATGAGGGGGAGTTTACACTGAACTTGTTCCCCTGGATGTGGGCAGTGAAAGTTGGTTTGGTGTATTTCATTCCTTTTTTCAGTAGCTGACAGCATATTTGGAAGTTGACACCTACATGTCTGTTATAGCGACCGAAGGCTTTGTGGTTGTTATTCTTACATTCCTTGGCTATTTGTGTTTAGAAACCGTCCTTGGATTATTTTATGAGCGATCATTGTTTCTTCCTGATAATGATCAGTGATGCCTTTCCTTTAGTGAAGTTGGATCTGTCATCTGTTCATTTCCTCATTCTCTTGTCTAGCTTATTTATGGACAACAAACACCTGCTTGCTGTCCTATTTTTGGAGGAGGGCATCTTGGTTTTATTTGTGATGTCTCATTCCATGCATCCCTGTAGATGCTCATAGGATGCACTTGTAAATGTTTCTGCAGATTGCATACCATTATCCTATAGCACGAGGTCTTTGGAACTTTCCACTTTGGTTTTGGGAAGAGTGCAGTTTGCTTTTACAAATGTCTTCACAGTGGTTTAATTGACTGGGTGTGGGGGTGGGATGTGGATGTCCAGTGTGATTACTTCATGATCTGATATTCCCAGTGAGGGGTTTATCTCTGTTGTGGAACATTGGTACCCCATGTTGGTGATGATCATGTCCAGTATGTTGTCACATGTAGTGGGCATGCTGACCAGCTGTTCCAGGGTGTTAGAGTTTCTTAACTATAGGACACATTGGGCAAAGGGCGTTGTATATGAGTAACTTACACACTCAATGTTTGGGTAGTTGTAATCTCCTCATATAATGGTGTTTGATAGGACCTTTATATTTGCCATTGTTCTCCAGAAAACTGAGTGAGGTTCCTGAGACAAGGTATGTGATCTGTAGCAGGCTACAATCTGATGGGCAGCTTTCCCCAATGTTAGTTGCACTTGCATGGTCTCCAAGGCCTCATGCTGTGCCAGTAACCTGAAGGTGTGGATATCCATAAGGTAAATGGCTACACCACTTTCTTTTGTATTTCACTCATGGTTTTGGGTCTAAAGGTCAGAGTGATTGTTAGTGTTTTACTTGGATCATATCCAGCAGCTCTATGTTTGACATAGCTTTGTATGTTAGGCAGTGAATACCTCTGAGTAGGTGATATGCAAGGGAGTACGGATGGAGCATTTTGCGATGGTCTGTGTATGGCATGTATTTCAGGCCACTAATGCTCTTTGTGAGGTATTGCTGCTGGCTTTCCAGTTGTTGTAGTTGTTTTGTGAGGTACATAGCAACAGTGGTGTTGTGCTCTTTTATAGTTCTAGTGAGTGGTGAGTAGAGGGGAACAATGTCCTCTTTTATTCTGCATGAAACACATTTTGTGATGAGGTGTGCCACATAAGAGGGATTCCTGACTACTGTGGAAATGTGCTTATCACAGTTATATCCACTGTCCACCTGTGACCCTGGGTCTCTTGTCACACTTACAGTGTGAGGTATACTACCACCTATGTTGTAGTTCTTGGCTACAGAGATTTTAACAAAGGTGATGATAATGCACCTTTTGGCATTGAGCTAGAGCCCATGGCTTGGACAACAGCCATCTGTCTCAGTGAGGCCCTTTTGTAGGATGTCCACATCTTTAGTGTTTACAATGATGGCCCCTAGTTTGCAGTCCTCTGGAAACTTCAGTAGCCACAGAACTTCCATGTTAATGTTTACTTCAGGGAAGTAGATACTACAGAGCCTGGGAAGTTATCTAGTTCCATGGCTGCTGTGATACTGGCTTTGGAGAGTGTTTTTTACCTGTGCAGCTGTGATGACAGCAACTTTGCAGTCTTCCATTATAGGCATGTGCTCTTTCATGGGTGAGAGTGGGGTAAAGTTAACACTGATCCTGTCTGCCAGGATGTTGCCAATATCAGTTGGCTCTGTACATGTAGTGCCATTGAGCTGTAACTCAGAACAGATCTGAATGTAACCATGACATGAACCTGTATGTTGGGCAGAGATCTCCTGCATAGACAACATGCAACAGAGTACAGCTTGGGCGACATTCATTCTTGTTGCATGGGGCAACTATTTGAGGCCAGTAATCCTCTTGTTAAGGTACTTCATTGGTCTTTCTAGCTGCTGAACGTGCCTAGTCAGATTCATCGCAAGTGTGTTGTGGTACTCTCTGACAGGTCTGATGACTGTTGACTAGTGGCAACCTCCTTTGACCTACATTCACAGACCTTGGCAGTTTGTGTGAACACATAGCAGGATTTTCAGACCACTTTGTGAATGTGTTTCTGGAAGTAGAGATGACTATACACATTTGTCCATAGATCCCTTATTATCACATCCGTATTTAGCCTAAGTGTGTGAGCATGCCCAGTATGACCTTTCAGTGTGATGCTGAATGAAATCCACTACATTTGTTGGAGTGTGTGAGCACGCACAGTATACACATTTATACTATATGTGTATGGTAAATTAAGGTGTATTTTTTACAGCAGGGCTCATCTTTGTGTCATAGATCAAAAGGGATCATGCTGTGCCTGCAGGGCTTCCATGAGACACTTTGCATAGACCTATCAACATTTCTACATACAGGGGAGACAGCTATTCTTTGTACATTTCTACCCGTGGGCACACCGGATTGTTACTGTGGGTGTACATAGGATGTGGGTATCACCTGACACTTATACACATTTGCTGTGCCTGCACTGCTATGTACAGGACACCATTACAGTCTGTACTGTTGCCTATCGTACTGGCTTGAGGCATACTACCGTACTACAGAACTTAGCGTCCATTGTCACATATATTAGCTTGTGACTTCATAGCCTACACAACCCACATCACTACGCCTGGCCTGATGTTCTCTGTCTGCATAGGCATGTGGGTGAGGTTACCCATTTGCCTCATTAGGGGCATGATACAGCATCACTTTGTGTTTGCATTTGTGTACAATTGTCCTGCTGTGTCAGTGCCACTGTGATGCTATCATGGCTTAGTGGTTCAGTACTATGACTATCCTGGGTTCAAGCCCTGTCACTGCTTTTTATTTTCATGCTGGCCAGACCAGACTGCTTAAGGAACAGTAAAGCAGATATGAGCATGTTTAACTGACTTTGCTCAACTTTGCCCAACCTTGGCCAACATTGCATGAGTAATTTTGTTTACATATACTAGATATTGTTAAAAGCTGCTTAGCACTGGTTTATATTGCTTATAACATGGCAATCATGCCTCAGGTGGTGCTGCAGGGCTGCCTATGTTGGATGCACATACTACACTCCCTATACATGTTTGGAAACAGGCAGTGTCAAGTTAGGCATCCCTTTTATTTTATGTGCGAGTCAGAGAGAGGTATAATTTCCAGGGTTTTTACTGAGCCAGTGTATGTGCTATACATTGCCTCTTTGCCAAGGACAAGGCATACTGGGCATGCCTCCGTCTGCCTACTGGGGCAGGCTCAGGTTGTTCCTCCTCTGAGTCACACTGTGCCTGTGCAGGCCTTGGCAATGGTGGGGGGCTGTATGGCCCTGCCCCATGCTGTTTATGCTGCAGCTGTTTTCGCAGGATCATATTGTGTAGCATGGCACATACCATGACAATTTGGGTACATGTAGTTGGTGAGTACTGCAAGGCTCCACCAGATGTGTCCAGGCACCGGAACCATGAATTGAGTATCCCAAACACACGCTCGATTACATTTCATGTTTGTGCATGTGCCTCATTATGGAGTTCTTGTTCAGGTGTGTGTGCATTTCTGATGGGTGTCATCAGCCATGGCTCCAGTGCGTATCCAGCATCCCCCACAAGGTGACCGTCAGGGATGTCCCCATTTGCAAACGTCTGGTAACAGCTGCGACAGATGCCAGATATGGGAATCGTGGTAGCTTCCAGGGCAGCCAGCACACACATTCAGTATTATGCCCTGGGCATCACACACGAACTGGCAGTTGATGGAGAGGAAGCCCTTGCGGTTGATGTAGGCCCTACCCCGCTCACCAGCTGGTGCTTTGATATGTATGTGCATGCAGTCAATTGCACCCACTACCTCAGGGCATTCTGCTATTTGCTGGACGAGACGCATATTGCTGGCCAATACCTCACGGGAATTGGGGAAATATACATGATCACCGATATGTGCTGACATGGCATTCAGGAACTGGTGCAGTACCCTTGATGCTGATGCCTGTGAAATCCCCATCATATCACCAGTTGGTCTCTGGAAGGTACCTATTGCTAGTATTCTTAGGCCAACACATACCTTTGTTTCCACTGGGATGGGTTCCCCTCTGTTGGTTCTGTGTGTGAGGCGTGGCCTGCACAGCTCAACAATTTGCTGCATGAGCTCTCTGTCCACTCTATAGCACTCCATTATCTCCAGCTCATGTAGCCCCTGGTAGGTTACCCTGGGTTTGTACACTCTTCTCCGTCTCCTCACTGTGGGTTGCTCAGCAGAATTCACAATGGCACCACCCTCAGCATCTTGCACATGTTGCCTTATAACAGCAATGGTAGCCCCTAATATTTTTATGTCTCAGTTTAAGCTTTTTAAGTTTTCACTTCTCTTTGTTGACTGCAGTGTTGCAGTGTTTCTGAGAAAAACATGGGGGAATGTTGTTTGCAGATTTTAGGTGCTGGGCTGGGCTGGGCTACTGTACTGCCTGTGTAATTGGCTGATTATGATTGATTTCACCTGGCAGCTCTGCTAGTTCTCCTTGGTTAACTTCCTACTACTTCCTTTCCTTCCTTTTCCCATTTCTGTTTCCACAGGGGGCAGTGCCGCACAAACAAGCACAAACATGCACACACGAATGAACACGCATGCACACAGCCTTACACAGGCTTGCACAAGCTTACACAGGCTTAGGCGGGTGCACATTCGTGTATACATGCTTAGACGGCCTAACACAGGCTTACAAGGGTGCACACCCATGCACACAGGCTTAGACGGGTTTACACGCGCACACACGTGCGCACACAGTGTAAGCAGCTTTGCAAGAAACTTCAGTGATAGCCACGGCATACACCTTCAGTTTCTGGATTTCAGTTTAGACAACTGTAGACACACCTCTTTTAGTCCTGAGTAACTCACAGCAAACACATGCCACTCTGCTCCAATCAGCTTACAGTCTTTTTGATACATACCCCCTCATGATGTCACCCATCTTCTACTCTGTTACACCCCTTATCCTACTCTTACACTCTAGGGGCATGGTTCACATAGCAGGAAAAATTGGGATTCACTATCCTTATCCTCATTTGCATAGGATTGCCTACTAATGCTTGGTTATATCTCTCAGACTGAGCTTTCCCCCTTAGCAACCTCTACTCGGTAGTCATGTTGTCTTCAGCCTGCCATTCCCTCACATGGCAGATGAATATTTTGAATAAAATCCCTATTTGTGGCTTTTATTTTTTGTTTTTCTGGTTTTTAGAGCGCAGCATGTTTGTGTGGCGCTGCACCATGCTTAAACATCAGAGATCGAGAAAATAAATGTATATATATTTTTTTGCAATGGAAAAAAATGCCAATGGCTATATATTTGGCCATTGGCATGCTTCCTCAACTGGATGCATCCTTTATTTGGAGCTGTCATGGCTCCATTTTGGTATTTGCAGAACGGTACTCAGTTGCCAACCGAGTACATTCCTGCAAATAACACTACTCTTGCTCAGACAGGTTAGTGTTTCCTGGATCGGAAATGTACCTAATTTGCATAGCTTTCAGCATCAAATGAGGTAATTTCCATAAACTAACCCTGTCCGTGCAAGAGTCGTTTTAGGAGCTCTCTTGCTCCCCCCTGCCGGGTGTTCCTGGATCGCTTAGCAGACATGTTGGCTGCATGGAGTCTTACTCTAGTCTTAGACTCTGTGCAAGCCTTTGTGAATCCGGCCCAGTGTTTTTTCCACTTTCCATGGCTGTAGTGCATTTGTGGAGCTGCTATTTATAAGTTAGGGTGGGTGGCATGGGGTACAGGCAGTTGCTCCTACCAAAAAAAAAAAAATGCTTTGTGTTTATTAATTTTTTTTTACTTAAGTTTTATGATCTTGAAAAAAAATGACAATAACTGATTGTTCTGTATCTTGGCAAAATGTAGGAAAAACATTATTTCAGCATAAAATGTGCATAACCCATATTCAGAATTCTGAAAATTGAGGTTTTAAACTGACTTCTTATTAAATTCTAACCAGACAGCTTATAATAAAAACACTGAAACAGAATCTTGATCCATTTCCAATCAACCAATATTTAAACATCTCTTTAAAATAAGAAAACATTTTTTTCTAAAAGTTGTTGGCTTTATTCAAATTTGAGAAATGGTACAAAAGTAAATAAGTCAGCTTCTAAAAATAATAATCTTTCATCACATGACATACTTATTCA
Source organism: Protopterus annectens (assembly GCF_019279795.1). NCBI lineage: Eukaryota > Metazoa > Chordata > Ceratodontiformes > Protopteridae > Protopterus > Protopterus annectens. Next base: position 728,264,101 of record NC_056746.1, on the reverse strand, counting down.
TTTAGATTTAAAATCGGTAGTATTCAATATGGTAGTGACAGGGCTCAGCAGGTTAGCTTCCCTTATATTTAAAGGAAGCATAGAACAATAAGTGCAATTAAAAACCAAAATGAAGGACCTAGATTATATGCTAAAAGTTAAATTAAGGAAGAATACAACAACCTTTAAATGCTGCTAAGCAGCACTTATGTCAAGCCATTTAACATAATATGCTACATTTGAAAATTATTCTAAACCTGGTTAAATACATTCCTGATTGATAAATATTTTAGAACAGCTCTTACAACAGGCAAGAGAATAAAATGGCAGCATTTACCCAAATGTACCAAGAACTATACAGTAAGACAATTTTGTAATATTTTATAAGTCTCATTATTAAAGATACAGTAACTTAGATATTTTCCAAGATACCTAATATGCTAGGCCAAGCCAACTGTAAATAATTAGATGGGTATGTATGAGGAAATCTACAATGCAGAGATTTTGAAAGTCATTACACACACACACACACACACACACACACATATATATATATATATAAATATATATATATTTTTTTGCAATACACATGGAAAAGATTTTTTTTTGCATATAGTTATATTTGCTGCTGAAGTAAACAAACCATATAATATCCAATATATTTTTTTTAAAAAGTTAATTCAACATTTTTTTAATTGTAATATCTAATTCTAATGCTTTATTAATTTTTAACTAAAAATAGCTGATTGCATCACATCCATTTAAAACTTGTGGATAAATTAAAATTTAATTCCTTATTATGCAAGTTATAGCACATGTATACTATAATTCTTAAATGAGACTATAAATAGAGGGTGGCTGGAACCTGTCACAATCTGTACAAGAAATGAAGCAACCTTGATTCCTTGCTGTTTTATTGAAATTAAGACTTCAAGGCATGAAGATGCATTCGGTTAAAGTGGGAATTACAGCCTTCATAGGTGGTAGGATGACATATCTTTGAAGACTCAGTTGGCAGTGAAAGGTAAGTTAGTCATCTAACTAATAGCAAAGTAAATCTTGGGAAACCCCTTTAATGCTATTTAATCCTGAGTTTGAGCTTCTGAACTGAGTATGCTCAAGTTTAATAAAGAACCCAGAGTATGAGTACATTTGCCAGAATTACTTCTGCAAATGTAAATTAAACTAACAACATTGATACTGACAAAAAGGTCTCATGTACTGTAGGTGGAGGCTTCACCCACCCTCAGCCATGTTTAATTAGACTAACTTGGATGTTACACAGCCTTGGAAAAGGGGGAATTGCTAAGTTTGGCAAATAAATGGAGTCTCTCTCTTTCTCCAGTACTGTTCACATCCATTAGTGAACACACAGTTGTTGAACAACAAACTTAAAACTTGTAAATGCCACCTTGATGAAATTCTATTAATTGACAATCATTCCAGCTAATGACAACAGGCCCTTATACAAAAGCAATAGGAAATACAGCCATTGAGAGACTCTAAAAAAAACAGTTGCTTACCTTATCCAGAAAGACCCTGACAAATTCATCATTTTCAGCTTATATTCAGTTACAAAACTGGTAAACAGTGAATATCAGACAGTAAATAAATTAAACTTCTGCACTATATGCAGATGTCTGATAATAACTATGAATGTTGTCCAAGATATATATTTTTTTTATTTTACAAATTACACCTTACAACATATAGTTAATAAATTGTTCGAAAAAATTAATACATGTATTGTAACATTTGCATAAACCAGCACACTACCTAGACTATCAAAAATAATAGACCTTAAGTTTAAAGTAGATTTATTTTATCTAACCTCAGACTTTTCTATCTAATAAGTAGATTTTTGATGCTAGATAGTATCTCAAGATACAGTAGAAGTTGACAGATGAAATTCCTGTTATGTCACTATATTATTAGCTAGCATCTCCAAATTTAAAATGGACTTAAAAAGTTTTTATTTTCTTACAATATTATTACTATTTATGACAATTTATTTTTTTATTTATATTATTAAAGATACTCAAGCAATGTTAAGAGATCTGAAGAAGCGTGCAGTTTGTGCATGGGAAAGCGCTTATCCTTGTTTCAATAAACTGTGGATTTTATCATGGTGGTCTACTTCTACTTGTTTCATCATAATTCTTCTGTTTTAGAAGAGACCTTTAGGGGCCAGGACTGATTTTGGTTGTCGTTCTGTAAATAAATCTTTGTCAACCTTACATTGTTAATATTGCCTTAAATTCTGAAAGTCAGAGTCAAAAAGTCAAAAGTAATTTTATTGTCATTTAGATCTACACAAGTGTAGATTCAATGAGATTCCATGCAATCAGCTCATCATAGGACAGACAAAAAAGAAATCACATACATAGAAAGACATAATTTAAAACAACATATAATAATACTACCATCCTCTAATAAATCAACTCTGCACTTAGGTATATAGCTGCATATATTCCTAGAAACACACACTTATTAAGATACCAAAAAACACACATCTAGCAGTAAAGTTCAAGTAATAGTATTGCACATGAACCATGTACCACATTATGGTTGAACAAGCACATAGCAGTAGCATCTGAAGAAAAAATATTGCACCTGGGTTACTCATATAAATTACAGTAATTAGTTGGGCTTCATAAATCTTTTTTCAGCTGTTTCTGTTAGTAGTCAACACAGGTGATCATCTGCATGTCCTCTCTCACCACATCCGTAAACCTTATCTTAGGCTTTCCTTGTTTCCTCTTACCTGGCAGCTCCATCCTTAGCATCCTTTTTCCAATATACCCAGCATCCTTCCTCACCACATCTAAACAAATGCAACCTCACCTCTCTGGCTTTGTCTCTAAACCATCCAACCTGAGCTGACCTGCTAATTCACTGATTCCTAATTCTGTCCATTCTTGTCATACCCAATTCAAATCTTAACATCTTTAACCCTACAACCTCCAGCTCTGACTCCTGCCTTTTTGTCAAAGCCATCATCTCCAACCCATATAACATAGATGGTCTCACTACTCTCTTGTAGACTTTCCCTTTCAGTCTTATTGGTACCAATCTGTCATAAATCACTCCTGGGACTCTTCCCCACCCACTCCACCCTGCCTGTACTCTCTTCTTCACCTGTCTTCCACAGTCATCATTACTCTGAATTGTTGATCCCAAGTATTTAAACTCATCCACCTTCGCCACCTCTACTCCTTGCATCCTCACCATTCCTCTATCCTCCCTGTCATTCACACACATATATTCTGTCTTAGTCCTGTTGACCTTCAATCCTGTCCTCTCTAGAGCATATCTCCACCTCTCCAGGGTCTCCTCAACCTGTTCCCTAGTCTTACTACAGATCACAATGTGATCTGCAAACGTCATAGTTCACAGGAACTCCTGTCTGATCTCATCTGTCAACCTGTCCATCACCATTGCAAATAAGAAAGGGCTCAGAGCTGATCCTTGATGTAATCCCACCTCCACCTTAAATGCATCCATCACTCCCGCCACAGACCTTACCACTGTCACACTTCCTTGTACATCTCCTGTAACACTTTTACATACTTCTCTGCCACTCCCGACTTCCTCATACAATACCACAACTCCTCTCTAGGCAACCTGTCATATGCTTTCTCTAAGTACACAAAGACACAATGCAACTCTTTCTGAACTTCTCTATACTTCTTCATCAACACTCTCAGAGAAAACATCTCTTAACAAATAATAGAATAATATCACATAGTGAATGGTAAGTCCCAACATCCTGACCTGTCAGTGATCAGACCTAATGTTGGAATTAAGCAGTCTGATCACCTTTGGATAAAAACTGTCTCTGAATCTAGTTGTCCTGCATTGAATACTGCAGTATATTTTACCTGATGACAGGCTCATAAACAGACTGTTTGCAGGATGAGTTGCATCATTTAGTAGTTTGGCAGCTCTTGTTAGGCTCCACAGTGTATAAAGTTCCTAGATTGTGTGCAGACTAGTGCCAGTTATCCTCTTGGCAACTCTCACCAATCTCTGCCATGATTTCTTATCTGCACATGAACAGCTCCCATACTGAAAAAAACTGGATGTTAGGATGCTTTCAATTGCTGCTCTGTAGAAGGTGGAAAGTGCTGACAATGGTAGTTTCATCTTTCTGAGTCTGCTCACAAAGTGTAGACATTGGTGTGCTTCTTTCACTAAGTGGCAGGTGTTCCTGGACCAAGAGAGATCATCAGAGATATGAACTCTGCTGAATTTTGGCACTGGTTACCCTTTCTGCCATCTCAGCATTAATCAGGAGCAGTGTATAGGATATTTGCCTCTTCCTGTAGTCTACGATGATGATTGTTTTACTTACCTTCAGGTCAAGGTTGTTTCTTGCATACCAGCAATCAGTGTGTTAACCTCTTCTTTGTATGCACTCTCGTTCTCTCTCCTAATGAGATCCATGACTGTGGTATTATCAGCAAACTTGATGATATAATTTGTACTGAAGTTTGCTGTGCAGTCATGGGTTAGGATAGTAAACAATATGGGGCTGAGAACGCAACCCTGAGGAACACCTGTGTTGAGCATTATGCTCCTAGATGTATTCTTGCTCACACAAGCCTTCTGTGGCTTGTAAATGAAAAAGTCCAGAATACAATTGCAGAGGTGTTTGCTGATGCCTAGATGCACTAGTTGATTGATCAGTTGCATAGGGACAACTATGTTAAATGCTGAGCTAAAGTCAATGAATAGCATTCTTACATAGCTGTCCTTTCTCTCCAGATGCTCAAGATCAAGATGCAATGTGACCACTATTGCATCAGCCATAGATCTGTTTTCTCTGCAGGCAAATTGCAGGGGTTGAAAAGTTGATGGTAGTTCCACAGACAGATGTTTTTTGACTAGCCTCTCAAAACATTTCATAACTCTGGATATTAGTGCAACAGGCCTGAAGTCATTCAAGATGGAGGGTGAGGTTTTGTAGGCAGAATGATGATATTCATTACTCTGTAACATGAAGGGACCTTTGCTAGTCCAAGTGAAGTGTTAACATATATCTGTGAGTACTGTACATAGTTGGTCTGCACAGCTCTTTAACAACTTACCCAAGATATTATCTGGACCAGTCGCATTTCTGAGATTGACTTTCTACATTTTTACTTCCATCAGGCTAAGGCTGAATACTGCATCATACTGCTCTGTGTGTAACCTTCTAAGAAGTTTAGACCCTCTAAAATTAGAAAAATTCTGGTATTAAATATTAATGATATAATCACTGATGGTAAGCTAGATTCTGTTAGTAAATATTAAGTAAATGCAACTGCAAATCCATCCAAATTTTGTCAAGCAATTTAAACAAGTTCAAAAGAGCCAAATTAGTAATTATTTGTCACTGCATACACACAAGAGTAAGAAAGAGATAAACAGCTGGTGAAATGATCATACTTTTTTTGTACAATAACATTTTTCAAAGATCTGGAATGTAGTACCCATGCATACTTTAAGTTGGTCAGACCCCATGCAAAATGTTAAAACTGGTTATGACTGATCACATAGATGGTTGTATATGTTTGACATTTACAGATTTAGCTGATTTTGGGATCTCAGTTTCCTCAATCTGACAGATATACAAATCAGAGCAAGCAGATTTCAAGCTATTCTATAAAGTCATCAAAATAATTTGTTCTGCTTCATTTCATATTATAACTCTTATACGTTTTAAAGGCCATCTTCTTTCAAGAATGTACTTAAATTATTTAAATTTACTTTTACAAAGGTTCAAACTTTTGATGTAATAGTCAAATATATTGCAGGTTGCCAAATATCCAAAGTTAAATTTTAATTTTAGGACTGATCCCTTTTTTCCATTATTTTTTTTGGCATGTGTTATGTATGGTGTGCAGTACTACTTGTATATTTGCAAGTATTAATTTTAAAAGAACTAAAACTTCATTAATGAATAACCAAAAATAAAGCTAGGAAAACTGGCTGAGAGTTTACAGATATCACAATTTAACTTTTCTGTAAAATATAACATAAAAATAGATTATTATTTTTTCCATACAACATAGTCATTTCAAGAGTCTTCACTTTATATTTGTTACAAGTTTCATTTTAAATATTTGTTGCTGATTCTGGGGATCTGTTTCCAAAATTAAAAAAAAATTATTATATAAATATTGTTATCACTGACATAATCCATCCATCTTCTTGTAGTGTTAAACTTGGAATGTCTGTTTTGAATCCAAATAATCAAAACATTAACCTCTGACTCTGGTGTTAGTTTGATTCTAACTGTCCAAGTAATACTGTGCATTTGAAGAAAGAAAGATGATATCTTGTTGCATATTGATAATGATAATAGTTATTTCTATTCATGTTAACAGCTTCACATAAATATCCAGTTATTGGCAGTAACATTTTCTAGATGGAGCATTGCACTGTGAGCTAGAAGCAGGAAAATAAATAATTGTTGACTGTTTGAAATGTCAGGATCCAATAGTGTGACTCCTAAAATATGGAGACTGAATGGATGAAAAGTCCAAGATGGCCATTTCTTGGAATATTCTCTTTTCACTGAGGTATGGTGACCTAGCGATCGCAGAGTTCATATACATAAGTTCAGTGGGAGTAGGGGTCTTGCCTCCCACATCAGGGGGTGCAGTGGGCCTTGCCCCCCTCCAAAAAGAAGGTTAAAGGAGGAGATTGATGTTTGAGATTCACTCTTCTCCTGGGTTTTTGATCTGTTTTTTTTTTTGTTTTGTTGGCACTCAACATTTTGACTGCCAACATTTCAATATGGGGACAAATAAACCTATAATCTAAATAAGTCACAGTCTACCAATAATCTGTTTCTGCCATCTTGAATATTAATTTGTCTCTAAAAATATCTGCAATTAATAATGTTGAACCAACTATTAATAATCAGCATGACATCAGCTGATTTTCATAGAGGAATTCCCAATGTCATTATCACATGCTCCATCTATTGCCAGGCAGATGGAATACAAGATTCTTCTCATGAGTCAGATCTTCTTCTTGCCTCTTATCACATATTTTGTTAACATGCAGAGCTCATTACATACTTGTACTTTTTTCTATCATTGGTGTTCAGGTATTTTTTGCTATCTGTGAGAGGAAGCAATATAGTAACTAAAACTGAAAATATTGAGTATAAGAGGATTAATGAGCTGTATGCTGATGGACCACCAGGATTAAATGAAAGAGTAAATCTGAAACCAGTTTTAAAATTATTGCAATAACAATGCAACTGATGTATCTTTAACTGTGAATTTGATGCAACTGGACAGTAATTTTTAGCATTTTAAATTGAATTGTGAATGACTCTGTTTTGACTTGATGAAATACTCACTGAAAGCATTTACCTTGTCATTTTATTCATGTTTTTATTAAAGCCATCTAACCCAGAGATGCATTCTGGTTTTATAGGAGCCAATTTTGTTGGTGTTTTTATTTATTTTTTAGTTTGGGTCAGCTTATTATTCACATGCTATAGCTCTTTAGTTTGTGTTTTGTGTTTGCTAAAAAGGAAGGTGCTCACAGGGCATGGATATTACCAAAGGTGATTGACACTCACAATCTTTATTCTCACAAGTTAATGTTAGTGATACATTTGAAAAACTGACCATGACTTATTGACATTGGATATTAATTACTTATTAATTATAGGTAACGATATCAGAAACAGAACTAAAATTACAGAATTTTAAGAGACTTCAGTGGCAGTGTTTAAGCTTCAAAACATACTTAACTTTAGTAGTGGTTCCAAGAGGTCTTTGCATCTTAAAGACACCTACATATAGTAAACCATATCCTGAACTTTTAAGGAAATGGTAGCTTTTAAATATTATGCTCACTATGGAGTATATGACTCTGATGAATGATTTGTTTGCCCAATAAGAAGAATAAATTAAAGAAGAGATTTTGATCCAGAAAGGTAAAATTACAGCATATCCTTGTTTCTCTTTAGATATTAAAGAGTTGGAAACAATGTTTGAATGAGTGCACACTTTTGAGTTGAGATTAAGTGCTACAAAGAAAAGGAAATTGAACAGAGCTATGCAAGATATTAGAAAAAAGAGCTGTTTTTACTGGCCCTAAAATGGGTGAAGAGAGTTCGTTTATACCACCCGAGGTGATTAAAGAAATATCTCCCTAGAATGGAAGTCAGCATGTAGAATTTGTGACATCATCATCACCACTGCCAGTGCAAGAAGCTTCAAAAGCTACAGAGAAGATGGCTGTGGTTGATACTAACTTAATTACAGCACGGGATCCATTAGATCTTCCCCGACTCTTACAAGATCACCCTTTACTTTTGGAGCAATTTGGCAACAGGGGGAAAAAAAAAGGAAAAAAAGAAAAGGGAAGACACCTTGACTATCAAACATGGATCAAGACCAGACCCTGACACAAAGTGTTCTGCAGGATATTGTTTTTAACTTATCATCTTACACATTAAGTAAGACAGTAGAAGCCAGATATACCTGTTGCTCAGGCTGCTGCAGAGAGCTTGACCTACTGTCATCTGTGATATTGAGAAAAGATAAGTGTTTATTCTCATTTTTTGTCTGCATTTTGATTTAATATCTTTGTAATCTGTACAACTGTACTTATTCTTCTTGTGTGTTATAGCTGTATATTCACTTAGTGTTGACCTCAGTTGTAGTGAAATCCTTTGTCTGGAGGCCTTATCTGTTTTGTTAGTGGCAGTAAGTTTTCAGAACTAGTTTAATTCGGCCAAAGTATGCCTGCATCTGTATTGTTTGGTTTCTGTCCTGTGTTTTAAATCATGCTGCTGAGAGAGCTTGACTTACTGCCAGTTGTGATATTGAGAAAAGATAAGTGGTTATTTTCATTTTTTTTGTCTGCATTTTGATTTAATATCTCTGTAATCTGTACAACTGTATTTATTCTTCTTCTTCTTTGTCCCCACCCACCGTCCCTGTTCTTGTTTTGGTGTTAGTGTTGGTGGCTCTGGAATTGCCGCCCCTCCTCTAAGTCTCTGTTTGAACACTCCTCCTGAGTCCATCTCATTTGCTCACTTAACCGAACACAGTGAGATTATATACTGATTCTTGTGTTCACTCTACATAATACAGAGAGAAGATTTGAGAAGGCCAACCCACTTAGGTTCTTCCTTCATCTCTCCTTGCACTTCACTAACAAAAAAAAAATAAAAATTCATCTGCTTTTACTGTATTTGTGTTTCCTCCTTCTTTATTTTGCTTTTGCCTCTTCTTAAAAGTACTCAGTTTTATTTATTCTGCTGCACTTATTGCTGCTTGATGGTAGCCTGATTAAATTGTAGCTGTTATTCTAATTATTTTGGTTTAAACACTTGGGCTTCATACCGGTTGTTTTAAATTAAGAAGGTTTGTGGTCTGCACTGTTGTGGCAGGACAGGTAGCTTACATCCTTCTAAGCTGGGAATTGCTGATTGAAAGCTCAGTGTCTGCTATTTTAAAAGTGTATTAGTTCTGGTTTAAGCACTTGGGCTTCAGGCCAATTATTTTACATTAAGAAGGTTTGTGGTCTGCACTCTCGTGGGAGGAGAGGCTGGATTCTGCCCTTCTGAGCTGGGAATTTCTGGTCACAGGCTTATTGTGCCTGCTTGTTCGAGCTGTTTCTTTCTGAAATTGGTGCGCCTTGTTGCTGTATCATAGGACCAGATTCAGGCCTGCTGAATCTAGCTGTGTTTGTATAACTTGAGCACTGATCCAGGCCATTTTTTGGGGGGAAGATTCCCCTGCACCCTAGTCCCGGGAGTGTGCAGTTAGAACTTGTCTGATTAAAGACTGCTGGAACAGGGCTCAGTTTTGAGTTTTTTTCTGGTTAATTGGGTAACTTGTTTAAATCAGATTGTTCATTTTCTATTGTATAAATTGCACTTTATTCATCTGCTTTTACTGTATTTGTGTTTCTTCCTACTTCATTACTGTGGGCATTGACTACAACTCTGAACTGAGATATATAACAATAAGCATCTTTTTGTATGCATTTAAAGTGTTTTTTTATTTTAGGTTACTGCTGAATTCAGGGCTGTGTTACAGATTTCTGTGTTTGCCCATACCTTGCTTGGATAAAGGGAAGTTTCTCTGTTCACCTGTCAGAGAGGGGAGCTTTGAGCAGCCTATCTGTCCCTGGAAGAATGGTTTCAGGTCAGAAAGTAGTAATTTATTGGCCATTTTGGGCTAATTTCTATCTCTTTCATTTCCCTGCTATAAAATCCGCATTTGCCCGGTTTTGCTTGCCAGGCAGCACCGGTTAGCTACGGTATAACTATTCCCGGCTCCACAAAGTCTCCTCTTCAATTTTTCCCTTGGAACTAGACAAACTTTCAACTTAAGCCTTCAAGCCATTCATTTCTCAGCCCGGCACTTGTTCAAAACTCAAAGCAAGCACTTATAAACCCTAACACTACAGAAGGACAAGGCTCGCTATTCGACCTTACCAGCCATTCAGTAAAACAGTTTACTGTACCTATCGAGGCATGTCCAAAGGGCAGTTTCAGGTATATTCTCCAGTTCAACTGGTGAATCTGGGCATTTTGATGCAATGTAACAACTGCCCCATGTATACAGACAACCCTTTCCTCCTACCACCAAACACTAATACATGCGAGTGATGCAATTATACAGCCAAACTGGAGGTTAAGCTCTCTCAAGCCAAGACTGGATCAGACAGTCAGGAGGAGAAGGGAAATGCTGGCATCATGCCACCAGTGTCACATAGACCCACTAAACCAGCACTGGTAAAAAACACACATAAATACACGAAAACATACTCGGAGGCACTAAATACAAATCTGCAGAAGCAACAGAGCTCTCCAAAGTACACATCCAAACAACCTCCACCCCCCAACACGAATCATGAAACACATACTTCACAAAACCAGTGCCACGCAACCACAGCCCTCAAGGCAAAATAACATACCCAACATACTAGTAATAGGTGACTCTATAGTCAGGCACACTGACGTCCCACTCACTAGGCTGAATAAGGAGAAGGTTACTGTTAGCTGCCTGCCAGGTGCCAGGATCTGCCACATAACACAAGCACTCAGGTCACTCCAGAACAAGTACAAATACAACTTTGTCATTGTCCACGTTGGTGTGAATGACCTGAGCTGTACCTTCCTGGGCTACATGAAAAGAGATACGGAAGAGCTCTCTGATCACGTAGCCCAGGCTGGTATGACCCTGACCTGAGTAGCATCCTGCCTCACCAAGAATAATATCACAGTATAAAGAAAAAATTATCAATTTCAGCAACTGGCTAAGTTTCTGGTGTCATTCAAAGGGGATCCAGTGTCTGTCTGCCTGAGATGACATGCTCGACAAGCCACGCTGCTTCGCTAGAAACAGCTTGCACCTGTTACCCTTAGGCTTTCAAATACTGGCCAAGGCTCTTGCCACCCCCCGATATTACCTTTTTTAGGCGTGGCTCAAAAGACAAATATACCGTCATAAATAGCACAAGTAACAAACATCTGAAGGTAATACTACTCAATGCCAGAAGTATAAATCTCAAAATGCATGCACTCGAGGCACTCCTCAGTATGGAGAAAATTGCAGTAACAGAAACCTGGTTTAAGGCTCCAGAGAGCACCCAGCACTATCAGGCTACAACTCATACCATACATTTTGGCCACAGAACCCAGACTGAATTACAAAAGGTGGTGGAGTATCCATATTCATCAAGGATACCCACATCTCCAGGTTAGTGGCACAGCACGATGCTTCAGAGATTATCCACATGCAACTAACAATGGTCAAAATTGCAATTCAAATTGTAGCTTGCTACAAATCAACCACCATGCCCCAGGACCCCCATTCCACATTTCTGGAAACACTGGGTAACATAAAGGTCCTACCAAACACCCTAATATTGGATGATTTCAACTACCCAAACATTAACTGGGAGAACTACTCAAGTACTAACTCCCTTGCCCAACATTTCCTAGAATATATAAACTCAAACGCCCTGGAACAACTGGTCAACACTCCCACCAGATGTGACAACATATTGGACCTGATCATCACCAACATGGGCGACCAGTGTTCCACACCAGAGGTTAACCCCTTGCTGGTTAGATTTGACCATAAACAAATCACGTTGGATATCCACATTCCACTCCCACCCCCAGACAAGGAAACCACCATGAAAAATGTTTCAAAAGCAAACTTCATGTTACTTAAGATGAAAGTGGAAAGTTTCAAAGCCCTCATGCTAATGGATAACGCTGTCCAAGCTGCAAAATCCTTTACTAATGCATTCTATGGGCAACTACAAGAATGCATGTATTGTGCTATCCCAAGGAAAACCAAGACTCACTCCTCCAAGAAAAGGAAACCAGTCTGATGGACCCCTGCCATAAACAAGCTATACAATAGGAGGAGGAAACTAGTAAAGAAAAGAGTACAATCCCAAGAAGGGAAGACATCCCTGATCAGTATCAGCAAGAAACTACGATCCCTGATAAAATCTTCCAAGGCAAGCTTTGAAAGAAACTTGCCAAGGACTCCAAAAATAACTACAAGGCATTCTTTAGCTATGTCAAGAATCTAAATGGCAATGCTCAGATCTGCTCGGAGTTAGTGCAGAATGGCAAAAAATACACTGAACCAACCGATATTGCCAACATCCTGGCAGACAGGTTCAGTGCAAAGTTCACCCCCTCTCATCCCCAAAAGGGCCCATAACCATACCAGAAGAATGTAGAACCCCTGAAATCACAGTCATGCAGGTTAAAATAGCCCTCTCCAAAGCCAAAAACACAGCATCAATGCGACCGGATGGTGTCCCAGGCTGAGTCCTACATGATCTCAAAGATGAACTAAACACTCACCTAAACACACTCTTCAAACTCAGCCTCTCCACAGGCTATGTACCCATAGAGTGGTGTATCACAACAGTTATTCTGCTCCACAAAGGTGGAGCCACAACATACCCTGGGAACTATCGCCCTATAAGCCTGACTAGCTTGGTCTGCAAGGCTATAGAGCGCATCATCATGGAACTCATTAACAGAGACATTGGGAACCTCCAAACACTGGACCTTACCCAGTTTGGCTTTGTTAAGGGCAGATCATGCCTCCTAAACCTGGTGGACTTCTTTGAGACAGTTACCAAGGCTATAGATGAGGGAAAGGTGGTACTCACAGCCTACCTAGACCTCAGAAAGGCATTCAACACCATTCCCCATTCTGCTATTATAGACAAGCTCACCAGCCTGAACATAAATCCCTATGTCACAAGATGGGTTGCCAATTGGCTCATGGACAGAACCCATATGGTGAGAGTTGTGGGAGCTAGGTCTGAATCTAAACCGGTTTCAAGTGGTGTTCCCCAGGGCTCAGTCCTAGGACCCCTCTTGTTCGGCATATACTTCTCAGAGGTACAGACAAGCACAGGAGGACTATGGCTGACCAAGTTCGCAGACGACTGCAAACTAGGGGCTATAAATGACTCACTGGCTGACACAGACATCCTCCAAAAGGGCGTCACTGAGACGGATACCTGGTGTCAAAATCATGGCCTCAAGCTAAATGCCAAAAAGTGCATAGTTATTCCCATTAGAAATAACAAAGTACCCACAAACTACCACATAGGTGGTAGTCCCCTAAATATGGAAAACGTAATAAGGGATCTGGGGACCCAAGTAGATAGTAATCTCTCCTTTGATAATCACATTGCCAAAGTGGTTAGAAAATCCTTCCATGTCACCCACCTAATCACAAAAGGGTTTACGTCCAGATCAAAAGAGGTCATTGTGCTCCTTTACTCATCACTCATCAGACCATTCATAGAGTACAATGCCCCATTTGGGATGCACCTTACAAGACACCTGCAACAGCTGGAAAGACCACAGAAGTACCTCACCAAGAGGATCACTGGCCTCAAACAGATGCCCTATGCTGCTCGACTGAAGAAACTCAAGCTGTACTAGGTTGCATACCACCTGCTCATAGATGATCTCTGCCTGATATATAAGGCCACGTCCAACCCAGAATTGATGGACATGCTCTACCAAAAGAAAACCTTATCCCCTTGAGCTACATGCTCTAGGGATCTAAACCTCACCACAACAATAAATAGGACATGCTGGAGGGATAGATTCATGTCCCAGAGACTTCCCATGCCTTGGAACAAGATTCCAATCTACATTAGGCAGAGCTCCTCTCTAGCAATCTTCAAGTGAAACCTTGACGAGTGGATAGGAAACAGAAAGTTTACCCCAGGGATCTCTTCAGCGGTTCTGCTGGACAGATGCACAGGGAACTAATCTAAGGGGGCGGCGAAAGCCAACACATTCTGGCTAGGCTTATAAATGCCTTTGGGCAGATAGCCTAGTACCTACCTATGAACTTATGAACCTATTCTAAATAAAGAAATGATGTTTGTACCATCTTCTCATGGAAATTTTAATGATTCTTTCACATGTTCTCTGAATTTGAAGTTGTTGCTCCCCATGTCACATACACAACAAGAACAAGAACATGTGTACCCAATAGTCTTCCTTTGATACATGCTTTCCAGGAAGCCTGGGAGATGAACATACAAAAACTATTCAGTAATGAAACTAAAATCATTATATTTTGACAATTAACGAATGAATGAAAAAGAAACTTTAAAATTCCTTTACATCTAAGAGTAATATTATAATAAAAAGTGCAGAAAAGGTGGCGGTGTTGTCATGATGGACAAAGAATTTTCTAATTTAAATATTGCTTTTTTATTACAAAATATTAACACTTATGATGCAATAAGTAGATTAAATGCTGGAAAAATTATAATAAGGTCAATAATGAAGTATATTCATTACTCCTTGAAGGTGTCCTCTCATTAGATGAAATGAACTATTTTCATTTACCCACCTGATAATAGCTATGTTTTAGGGTTTCCCCAAAATACATAAAAGTTTAACCATCCCATTGATGAGATCTACAGTATCTTCTAAAGGGTGGGTGATAGAATTTATATCTAAATCCTTGTAGATACAGCTGAAATATGTATTGACATTATCATGTTATTATATTAAGGACAACTTTAACTTTTTAGAACAGTTATACATTTATTCTAAGTGCAATCATCTTATTAATTATGATTAATTATTATTATACTATGGTAACAATGCATATACACTTTTTATTAACCCTCATTCTTAATGAATTTGGTATCAACATTTTTTTTAAATGTTTTCAAGCTCTAATTCTACATTAAAAATCTAGAGATTAATATTAATAGCATGCAGCCTTCTGGATCTGCTAATGGGTAACAGTGTTTTTATGTATGATGAAACATGCTATCTACAGAAAAAATGTGTTGCAATGAGCACACTGGTAGTTTATGTGAACATTCTTTTATCTAAATGGGAAAATTACTTTATTTTTTCAAAGAATAATATGCTTTTTGCTATGGTAGTCCTCTACAAATTATTGATTATATTTGTTGATATAGGAAGGTAACGTAACAGATATTGCATTATTTGTTCAGTTTTGACTACAATGGTTGACTTTTTTTACTTTTATGTTTTCATTCACCACAAATGAGTTTAGTTTTTTTTTAGTTATTACACTGATTAAATTAACAAATGGTGATTTAGTTATTATGGCATGCTGAAATGAAACAAAGAAAAACACACTATGTAGATCTAGTATGCATCCTCCCTTCATGTTCCTTAATATCTGTAAAAGTTAGATGGTGAGGGTGACTAGACTTAATATGATTGATGATATAATGAATGATCAATTAATTGTAATGAAGAAACACTTTTTATACAGAATGTATCATAATAAAGATGTTAAAAGACAATCTAATTTTATAATGAATAAACAAAGTAGTAGAAGCCGAACTACCTTTCCATACAGAATGGGAATAGAAGAAGGGCAAGCTAGGATGAACAAGTATACTAGATATATGCACACATAAATGTTCACTCTAGAAGTACACAGGATGTTATTGAAAATAATTGGTTTGTATTACAAAATTTAAATGTCTCAGTACTAAAGGATTCATTGGAAATTCCACATTTTAGATATAAAAAGCTTTTAATTTGAAAAATAAATTATGTTATGAGTATCAGAAAGGTAATTTTAGGGGTGTGTGGCCAAGATGCCACAATGCTAGCAGCACTGAACATTAGCTCTGCTTATAACATTTTTATTCTGACAGGAAATTTAATCTAATATTTGGAAATGCTAATCCAAAAGTATATCAGAGGATTTGTGAATATAGGTCCTTTATTATTTTTCAAAAATTAGTACTAAAACATAAGTTTTTATTATTTTTTCCTGTCAAGAAGTTTTTCCTTAAGAAATCCAAGTATGAGTAACTCAAAGAACTCTCATCAGGACAGTGTGGTAAAGAAGGAGCTGCAAACATTAATAACTACTATTTAAGAACTATCTATAAAACTGGATAAACTAGAGAACAAAATAGACACTATTAAACAAGACTGTAGTAAGCAGCTGGACATTCTTAGTGAAATGGCTAAAAAGCATTCTGAAAAAAATTGCTTCTGTCAAGGAATCTGTAACAGATATGGATGGCAGACAGATGGAATGTGAAAGTCAAAATGAGTTTCTTTTGAAACAGAATACAAAACTAACAGAAAAGCTGGAAGACCTAGAAAGTAGGTCACGGAAAAACAACATTAGAATCTATGGAGTACCAGAAAAGGAAGAGGGAACGGATATGATACACTTTCTTAATAACTGGCTTCCAACAGCACTAAATCTTCCTGAAGCCCTTTCCTTCGGTATAGAGAGGGCTCACCAGTCACTAGCAAAACCTGCTTCAACAACAGTTTCTCCTAATCCCAGATCCATCACTGTTAGACTTTTGTCCTCCCAAGATAAGGATTTGGTTCTGAAGTCTGCGTGGAATAATTCTCCCATCAAGATAAAGGACAAACTTGTTTGTTTTGACAATGACTATACTTCTTCTGTCATATATAAAAGGAAAGAATATGTTCCCTTGATAAAATCTCTTAAAAAAGTTAACATTAAAGCACAAATTCTCTTTCTCTCCAGATTAAAAATATTTTTACCAGACGGTGAGAAGATCTTTAGCTCTTTGTCAGAGGCTTTGGACTTTATTCACAAGAAAAAATACTAACTGATATACAGGACATTCAATGGTCTACACAGAGTCTGAAAAGACATGCAACTAAGAACACTTGGACTATCAAAGAAAGTGCAAATAAAAAATTAAAAGACAAATAGGATTGTTATCAAATAATACTAAACACTTTTTTGCAAAACTCTTTACTTAATGTTTAATTGGAATATATACACAAAGCAAAGGTAAAGTATCTTTATTTTACATAATATTTTATTGGAATATGTATACAAAACAAAGGTCTTTATTTTGCATAAGCATAGGCATATATCTATGTATGTATACATGTATGTATGTATGTATGTGTGTATGTGTATGTATATGTATGTATATAGATATATGTGTGTGTGTGTGTGCGTGTGTGTGTGTGTGTGTGTGTGTATGTGTGTGTGTGTGTGTGTATATATATATATATATATATATATATATATATATATATATATATATATATACGGGTCTACTTCTATTCACTGACTCCCATTTTGTCTAACTTTCATTTCACTGAAAGTTCATTACATCGACAAGCATTTGCCCCCTTCCCCAATGTTGTGCGACCCTGGAGTTGATATATATAGTAGGGGGGTGTGGGGGGCACAGCCCCCCACATTGGGGTGTGGGGGGCGAAGCCCCCCACCTAAAATGCTTGTCGATGTAATGAACTTTCAGTGAAATGAAAGTTCGACGAAATGGGAGTCAGTGAATAGAAGTAGACCCATATATATATATATATGTGTGTGTGTGTGTGTGTGTGTGTATGTGTGTTTGTATGTACATATGTGTGTGTGTGTATATATATATATATATATATATATATATATATATATATATATATATATAATTTATTTATTTTTTTTTTTCTTTCATACCATATGTTTACTATACATGGGGTGCAGTTAACTTCATTATATATTCATTTGGGATACAAAATTCATGCTATTTCTATTAATTCATGATTTTCAAAGTAAAGCATTCATGTGTGTTAGTGGTGGGGTAACACTTTAGAGTTTACTGTTTAGTCTATTATGATCACACTGTATGGAATCCCCACAACAAAAGTGCCCTTAGGAGATGGTTTAGTTAAGATAGTTTTGTTTCCTCTTGACATTTTTGAAAGATGTTCATATCATGATTAATGTATATGTCTTTACTTAAAATCTGCATTTCTTATTGTAATATAACAGCATTCAGTGTTTTACATTAACTAAATGCTCTAATTTTAATTCTTAACCTAATTTAGTTTAAGGGATGTAAATTATTGATTTATGGGAAAAATCTTAATTTCACAACATTTTTAGAGAAGGGCTGTTTATGTTTTCTTTCACTGTGGAGACTGCTTGTGCACTTTTTATGCTTCTTTAGAATGAAGAAAACTTAGTTGTTTGAAATTCACACCAAACATGCCTTTTCTAAGCTTCTGTGACTGTTTCTTCACGTGCATGAGCATCTACAGGGCACTAGCAGCAAGCTAGAGAAGCTGGAGGCAGGAATACAGTGGGCGATGACATCATGCAACCCTTGAACTCATGCATGACTCAGAAACCAGGAAGTAAAGCAGAAAATGAAACTAAAAGAAAAAGTAACTTTCTTTTTTTTTCATCTTTTATGCATCTAAAGGTATGGAATAACTTTAAATATGTATTTTTAACAAGCTAGGACTTCAATAGAGTGATTATTTTACTAGTCTAATGGGGAACATTGCATTTTAATGCTACTGTATGTCTGTTGCTTTGAAACACTGAAGTCTGACAGGATACCATTCTTTGCTTTAATAGCATGCCCCAAAATGATAATATATTAATATCTGACTACTTAAACAACCAATTTCTTTAATATTCTAAATGCAAAGATACATATAAGATTGAATCTCCTTTTCCTTCTGCTGCTTTAATGCTAAAGCAACTTTAATCTATATTAGGTATTCTCATTGATGCAGATTTAAAGCAATATAATCAGACTCAGTTGCAATGATAGTTATGATACTATGATTCAAATCTTTGTATGACCACATACGCGGTAGGAGTGGATTGTTAAAATGTTCTAGGTCACTCTATTCTGTTAAATTAGTATTAATAGACCAACATATGGCCCCCTTTTTTTCTTTCTGCATTGCTATAGTTATAAACACAAAAGACTGTAATACGGGTATAAAATATATAGATATTAGAAGCTTATGCTGATAAAGCAACTAGGTTAATTGGTGAAACTGATTCCTTATTTTCCAATACCTAGTAGTGGTTTACACAATATTACATATGAATCCACTGTGATTGCCTGATGGACTTTTTATGTTCATATTTGTTTGAGTTACCTTAGAAATGCCTTACTGTTTGTATATACTACATTTAAATCAGAAGCTATTTATATGTGTTTTTGGTGTGTGAGATGGTGTTTAAGGGTGATTTAGTTAATTTATTAACTAAACCTGGAACTTTAGGTTCCATGTATGTATGTTTTCTTAGTTACTGGTTTCAGAATTTGTTACTAAAGATTTTTGACTCATCCATGATACATAACTTCATGAATTACTTCAAGTCATTATACTTGGAAGGTATTGTTGATGCTCTAAATATAACTTTAACAAATGGTGATATATATATATATATATATATGCTTATAATTAAATATTAATGGCTTAAATAACAATGTCAAAATAGCTGGTTTAATTAAATTTATTAAAATGCACAGAGATCAGATAATCTTCTTGCAGGAAACCCACTTGCTGGAGAAGGATTTGCAAAAATGATCATTTAATGGTTTTACAGTTCTCACGGATTCCTGCTTTAGAGCCAAAAGGAGAAGTACTCTTATACTATGGAATAATACTTATACACTACCTAAAATTTTAAACACCTTTTCAGATAAAGATGGAATGTTAAGCTTAGTAGTGCTAGAAGTTAATAAGAAATGTTTCGCACTGGTAAACTCATATTGGATTCCTGGTCTAGTAACTAAATATGTGGAGAAATACTTGGATCTCATTACTTTACATACAAAGGGAGAAATTATTCTGGCAGGAGATTTGAATTGCTTGTTATCAGATGAAGACACCTCTAAAAATAGTAAGGTTAAACCAATGACACAAGCTAAAAAGGTAAACAGTGTTATGGCCTCAATGAATTTTAGAGACATACATAATTTAAGAGTTCAAAATTCACTTCAATACACTCATTATTCTTTCCAATTTGGCACACAAACTAATATTGATAAGATTTTTGTGTCTAACACTCTTTACTCTA
Organism: Protopterus annectens; assembly: GCF_019279795.1. NCBI lineage: Eukaryota > Metazoa > Chordata > Ceratodontiformes > Protopteridae > Protopterus > Protopterus annectens. The sequence continues at coordinate 728,243,756 of NC_056746.1, read as the reverse complement.
AAATAAGTGATGTTGGAATACAGTCATGTCAACTCTCTGACCACAATGCCTTTTTGTTCAGCTTGACTGTGAAAAAAGATGATGTGATAATTTTTCAAAGAATCCCAGCCTATGTTACTAAGTTAAAATGTTTTAAGGAGTGGTTATTAAAAGAAATAAATGCATTTATGGAAAACAACAATAACGGTGAAGTAACAGATATCATACTCAGGGATGCATTAAAAGTTCACATCTTTAATGGAGTTAAAGCTTGATATTTTCAAAGGAGAAAGGAATGGGACAAGGAATTTTCTGAGTTACAATCCAAAATAGATAAGTTAAAACTAAATTTAAAATCAAATGCTAAAGCAGTACTTACTGAAATTTCTAAGCTAAACCACAAATATTTAGAAATATTGAATCATAAGGTTGCTATAAGCTTAGAAAAGATTAAACTACAGTACTATTCAGTAAACTCCAGATATTTACATAAACTAGCTATCAGATCCAAACAAATTAATAAACAAAATCTCATTAATGAAATTAAATACAAGAATAATAACGCAGTAAATAGAACAACTGATTTAGGAGGTATATTAGAAGCCTTTAGTAATCATTATCAGTCAATCAATGACATGCAATCACCACTAGATTCAAACAATGTAATAGATACATTTCTACAAGAAAATATCAAGACTAAACTATCAAAACAACAAAAATAGTACCCTAAATAAACAAATAACCTTAGCAGAAGTGAAAGAACAAGTTAAAAATCTGAAGGATAATAAAGCCCCAGGGTTAGATGGAATAATCCCAGAAATATATAAAATTCTTCCAGAGCACACAATAAAGTTATTATTAAACACATTCTCCATGGTTAAACAAGACTTAATTAATTGCCCCTCCCTCGTGGAAGTACTCAATAATTTCCCCCATTCTGAAACAAGGTAAGGACCCCCAACTATGTGCATCCTATAGACCCATATCATTGTTAAATATTGATTATAAAATGTTCATGTCTATCCTGATCAAACTGGCTTTATCTTACATAGAAAATTACACAACAATATTATTAAGCAGCTATCTCTAATAGACATTGCAAACAAAACCAAGAAACAATTAACTATTATTAGTCTGGATATTGATAAGGCGTTTGATTCCCTTAGTTGGTCATACTTACAAAAAATCTTTAAAGAATTTAACTTTACTTCAGATTTCACTAAACTGATATCAAATATGTATAGTGATTCTCAAGCATTTGTTAAGATTGGTTCATGTCTATCATCCCCAGTAAAAATTCATAAAGGAACTAGACAAGGTTGCCCCCTACCCCCATTATTTTTCACTTTATTAGTAGAACCTTTTGCTTCATTTATTAGAAATAACCCAAATATCAAAGGATTTCAAGTTAATGAGGGATAATGTCCAAAAGTTCAGCCTTTTGCTGATGATATTCTATTAACATCCAGTGACACAGAAGGCTCTTTACAACATATCATGAATGCCATAACTCTATTTGGAAAAATCTCAGGGCTAAATTTTAATCAAAATAAAACCAAAATACTTTTAATCAATAAGAAAATAAATAGCAATTTGCAAAAATACAATACATTCAACTGGGAAAACGATAAGATAGATTATCTAGGAATAAGTATTAAGAATAAATGGAATGAGACTATTAAATTTAACTTCACTGAACTAGTAGCTATAATCAGTGACTTGACTAAAAAGTGGAACAAAATGTTCTTCACCATGGAAAACAGACTTACATTAATAAAAATTATTATTTTGCCCAATATTTTATTTTACGTACATTCATTGATTTTACCTCCTCCTAAGAAATTATTTAAACAAATAGATTCCCTATTACTAACTTTTCTATGGTTCCTAACAAAACCAAGAATAGCCTATACATGGCATGTTAGAGCCTGGGACAGTAATGGGATTGGCTTTCCCAACATAGAATTATATTCCAAATGTGTTATTATTAACATAATACTACACTGGATTTTATCCATATACACCTCTAGCTGGAAACAACTACATGAAATACATATAACTTCCTCTGAGAACTCAGAAACCCAGTTTAAGTAAACCTTTGGAATTAACAAAATATTTTGGCTACTCCATGAATATTGCTTATATAATAAGAAATTTAGCCACTTCTTACATGGTATAAACCAAATATTTTATATTTTCAAAAATATAATCAACAACAATTATAGTCTAAAGAACACCTTTTTCATTACATTTCCCATTGCTTATACACCAGATTGCCTAGTTACCTTCGATATCAATAAGATGCAGAATCTTAAAGAGAATAATCTAAAGTTTTGGCACCAGTTTATAAACAATAAGAACATCCAACCAATGAAATTTCCCTTAGCCAGATATAATGTCTGTCAAGATAATTGGCTCTGTATTCAATCTTTAAGACAGTTTGTTGAAAGTAAAGTGAGAGTGTCAATAAATCTGGAAACTGATATTATACCAAGATTGATACAACTATTCATATGGTGTAGTTTGATGAACATTGAACATAAGTTAAGCGTATCACCTGTATATAAAATCCTACGAGAAGACTTGATTACTTTTGATCAAGCTTTTTGGAATTACTCCATAAATATTAATGGTGAACCTTTATCTAACGATAATAAGAAACAGTTATTACATTCAATAAAAAACACTTCATCATCTTTATATTGGAGACTATATACCTGAAGATTTATTCAGAGAAGCTTTTACACTCCACACAGAAATTACCTTATAACCAAGAGTAATGAAAGCAAATGCTGGCAGTGTGGTGATTTTCTTGAAGCCAACTGGGTTCATATGTTCATCAAATGTAGAACTCTCACACAATACTAGAGTGATTTTAGACATTTCGCAAAAGCCCTGTGGCCTGATAACTGTCCAATTGCTAGCCCTTTGATATTATTCAATGTCCCTACCCCAAGTGTAATTCCTAGACATCAGTTACCTATCCTTTGGTTAATTCTAGCTATTGCTCAAAACATAATTACATTGAACTGGAAAAATAAGCAAGATGTTATGTTTACTGAGTTTTTTCAATAGCAAAATCTGTATGTAAAAAAGAAATGCAAATTATTTATCAGACATCATCAAATGTAACACACAAAAGACTAACTTGCCAAACATTGGAGAAATTGTTAGATAACTATTGATTACCTTTCTTGGATAAAACAAATGTTTATCATGGATATTTGTATATATTGTAAATAGTTTTTATGATTTATATTGTTTATTTTAATACTTTATGTCCATGTTTATTAACAAAATGTAATAAAATAGTTTTGGAAAAAAAGAAAGGTAATTTGAAAAGACTGATGGTGAGTTCCAAGAGATGTACATTTCCTTGTTTCAATTGCTCCTTTTGATAGTATATAAAAAAGGAGCAATGGATAGCTTTGAACATCCAACTAATAAACTAATAATCATCTAACTAATAAAAAATATATTTTGTTACTGGTACTATAATTTGCACTACAAAGAATGTAATATACCTTGCTTTGTGTGAGGACTATGAAGCCTTCTATGTAGGCAAAACCAACTGTAAATTAAATGATATAATTTGTAATCATTTGTTAGCTGTAGGGAGATGAGTTTAACCTATGTACTATTTAAACACATTACCTGTGAAGGAGAGGATCTGTGGTGGTGGTGCTGCGGTAGCGTTGTCACCTCACAGTAAGACGTTGTCCTGTTCAATTCTCAGCTAAAGCGTCTTCTGTGTGGAGACATACATGAATGGGCGTACCTTCATTGAAGGTTGTACATCAGGGCTGGCAACTCGGTACGTAAAATCCTACTGCCAATCATTAGTGGACCAGAGTTCCGCTGTGGCGATCCCTAACCGGGAAAAGCCGAAAAGATACAACAACCTGTGAAGGAGAGGGGAATTATTACCTGTGAAGGAGAGGGGAATTATTTTTCTTTTGTGACTATTCAGATATTTTTCCCTATGAGAGAGGAGGTAATATAGTAACTGAAACTGAAAATGTGGAGTATAAGTGGAATAATGAGCTGCATGCTGCTGCACCACCAGGCTTAAGATAAGCAGTAAATCTGAAACCAGTTTTAAAAATTTTCTAACAAAAATGCAAATAATGCATATTTAACTGTGAATCTGATGTCATTGGGCATATGATTTTTAGCCTTTTAAATTTAGTTGATTATGAATTATTGTGTTTTGGTCTGATGAAGCACTCTGTGAAAGCATTTAGCTTGTTGTTTTATTTTAATTTTTTTATTAAAGCTACCTAACCAAGGATATGTTCTGTGTTTATCAAAGTCAATTTTGTTGTTGTTTATGTTTTAGGAAATCAAAGGCAGATGGCTGGTGTGCTTCCAGCACCTTCCGAATGAAGATAATCAGTATTGCATCAGACAGAACCTACAATGAAAGAAGAGGAGGAACCCACCCTAGAAGAAGTAAGAACCGCACTAAGGAAATGACATCAAGGAAAGGGACAGGCTCAGATAAGATCACAGCAGATATAATCAAGATGTTTGGTGAGATAGGGTAGAAATAACTCCTGAGGGTACTCAAAGTAGTATGGACAGAACGGCATATCCTGGATGACTGGAGGGCAAATATAGAATTGCTGGTGTTCAAGAACAAAGATGGCATCCACAGCTGTGGGCAGTACAGAGCTATCAAACTCCTGCCACATTGCATGAACGTTCTGGCGAGGGTAACTGATGAATGCACAGAGGAGTAGAAAGTAATATGACAGATTAGCAGTTTGAATTCAGATCAGAATGCAGCACAACTGACCCAATGCTTGCAGTGAGACAGATACGAAGAGGTGGTGAAAGAGTTTACCTAGGCATTCCTAGCCTTGGAGAAAACACGACAAGGCCTCAGAATAACAAATATGAGCAGTCCTGAAGTTGGTCAAAGTCCCAAAACATTGGTAGAATTAGTGCGGGCTATGTGCAATGACTCAATGACTCGGGTACAGTGTTCAGACTCACAGGGAGGCTTCATGTCTGATCCCTTTGCTGTTATTACTGGTGATGGACTACATTATCAAGCAAGCTGGAGGGGACAGATCAACAAAGTTTCTGTAGGCAGACAACGTGGCACAATAGGCAGACTAAGCAAGAACTTCTGCAAAAGATAGGGGAATGGAATGCAAATCTGAAGGCACATGGTATGAAACTGAGTACAGATAAGATAGCTGTAATAGCAGTAAATGGGGGAAATAAGAAGGAGCTGAGATTTGAAATAGAAGGGAAAATAGTGGAACAAGTTAGCAGCTTCAAGTGTCTGGAAGGGGTAGATGAGGGGAAGGGAAGTCTGAAAGAGGAGGTCTAAGCTAGAATCAGAGGCAATACAGCAAATTGGCACAGAGTGCCTGGGGGAGTGTATGACAGAAGAATGCCAAAGAAGCTGAAAAGTAAGGTGTACAAACAGTGATGCAACTGTTACTACTATATGGTATAGAAACCTAGGCAGAAAAGGCAGTGCCATTGTAGAAGCTAGAGGTGAGAGAGAATATGTGCCTAAGATGGGTGGTAGGATGCACATTGTGGAACAGATGAGGACATGAGGACATCACAGCAGAAACCAAAGTAGCTCCATTTGCAGAAAGAGTTAGAGAACAGAGGACAGTGATTTGGGATCATGTGCAGAAAAGCAGAAGACAATCTGGTGAAGATTTGTGACAGACAGGAAGAAAGGAAGACCTGCGACAGTCAGGCATGACTGTTGAAGAGGTTAGGAGGGTGGCACTGAATCGAGAGAGATTGTGACAGTTGACATGACACATCTACCCCATGCAGAAAATGAGAAAAAGGGAGTTGATGATGATGATGATGATGGAGCATTTGTGTAAAGAAAATAGAACTAATATGCAGTGCTTTTATACATTAGGTAAATTCTCCCTGAGACAAGCTGCTGATCTTACGGGACTGAGATTGGAGTTGTTTAAAGTATTAACCCTATGCAATTCAAACCTTGTGCCCAGAGCTGTAAAGAGAAAAATAACTACAAACATTAGAGCAAGAAATACAATTTACTATCAGCTTTGAAAAGCTGTAAATCACTAACATTTATTTCCAGCATTGTTATCTTATAGTAAAAGATTAACTTGAGGATTAATTTTGCTTGTTGCAGTAGTTAAATTTGCACAAATAATGTCCAATCACTGGTAGGGGTGACTCAAGGGGAACCTAAGGATGATTTTGGCAGGATAAAAAATGCTGTTGCTTGCAAAATATGCATATGCAGGTATAATGATATGGAAGTGGGCAACAGTGTTAAAATGAAGGCAATGGTGGATGCAAATGAAGTCTCAATAATTCAAAGGTTCTATATCATTTAATCAAAACTTACATAAGTGAACCCCTCTTCATCGAACACCTGTTCACTGAACTCTCAAATCACTGATTGGACTTGGTGGGAGGCTTCACCCCCCCCCCCCCATGCCCCATATCTAAATATACCAACTTCAAGATTGCTCTACAGTGGGGAAAAGGGCAAATTCCATATGGTTGCTAATCATTGATTTGCCCTGGGAAAAACTTTGACTAAAAGTCTGTTTGCTGATTTGAGAGTTTGATGAACAGGTGTTCAACAATGAGGGCTTTGGCAATGTAAGTTTTGATTAAATGATACAGACCCTAATTCAGAAATATATATTACATGATATAAGATAACTCTGCATTCTCAAAACAGTTATTGGAGTAGCTTAAATTTCTGCTTTATTTATTCACATTATTTGTAAATCCTAATGTGCCCACTTTTGAGTACTGGACACTAAATGTATCTTAGTATCCAGAAATATATTTCCCCAATTTTTATCAGTTTCTACTAAGATGTCTCAATATGGGGGCATAAAAATTTAATAATAATTTATTAATTTGATTAAGACACATCTTATTGGGGAATAATAAAATAGTATGGCTAACACTAGGGGGATTCAACGGTACAGTACCTCAGTGTGTACTCCTCTGTGTACATGTTACTTGAACTTTCCTTGATGCAGTAAACACCCTCGCACTGTGATACACAGTCCTCTAACATGAATACATGCAGCACCAAGAAGTGCTGGCCTTTTGGTCCTGCTGATTTTCTAATGAGGTATTCTGGGAAGAGAGGCATATTCTAATTAGTCATGTGCTCTCTCCTTGGAACTGACTCTAGAAAGGCATCTGCATGCCACAGCAGTTCAAGACATTGCTTGGTCATGTAGGTCAGGAGGGTCATACCCACCATATTGTAGTATTGAACACAGTCAATAGTCCAGGTTCAACTGTCTGCCACAGATGTGATGGCAGAAATCAGTAGGCCACCAGGGAAAAATCTTAAAATGCCACAATGGCACCTGTTGCAGTACAGGAATGGGTGGTAGTGGGGCACTGCAGAACACTCCTAAAGTATCAAAATGGCACCAACAGCAGTATGGATATTTGAGGTCTGTGGATGCACTCAAGTCAGGAGAAAATACCATTTAATGTCATACTGAAACTAATATCAGTATGGGGATGGGGTGGGGGGTACACCTGACACCAGGGATTACGCTAAAACTGCTATAATTGTGCCAAGAGCACACTTCCTAGTTTTTAGTTACTAGAAAAGTTTGACTGGGCCTTGAAATAACCCTTTTCAGCAGATACCCAGGCAGAAAAGCCCCACAGTTGACATAAATAGGTGCAACAATATTATAGATTCGAGGTAGAATTACAATCAATACTAACATATCCATAACTTACTTACGTAGACACACAAAAGTACATATTTCAGTTACATTTACTATCAGAATAATCAAGCACTAAAAGACATTTCATAAACCACAAAAAAATGCCATTTAATTATTTAATATTAAGTGTCCTAAGAGTATGTATAAGTAATTTATAAGGTTAAGATGGACACTGGGAATTCAATTACTAGCCTGTCAGCATTATATAGACTCTATCTGTGTCTGGTATTTCATTATTCAGAGTAAGGAATAAAATTCTCCAGTCTGTTTCTGAAGCTACTTGGGGTGGGAGGTTAAGTTACGGTATTCCAATAGTTGGAAAAGATTGACTCTAAGAAATATAAATCATACCTTATTTGTTTGGAAGAATTCTACTTTGGCTGAAAGAGTATGTAAGAAATAGATGGTTTGTAATGCTTTCAAATGAAAATGAGAAGCAGTCAAGTAATATACCCATATTGCAGTGAAGGAGTCAAGTTACCATAACTATTGGTTGGTTAATTGTCATTTGTGTTGGAACTGTTAGCCCTGAGTAGAATGACAGGAATGCGACCTAGAGTTAAGGAGATAAGCTTTAAGGGTTTCCCTAAATTGTTTTTGATTTGTGTTTTCTCTTAGGTAAGGGAGGTGAGGATTCCAACATTCAGCTACATAGAGAGTGTAGATGGCATTGCCATGTTTGTTGTTTGACTTCAGAACTTGGATAAGGTGTTTATCCTTGGGCCCAAAATGTTCTGGATGAGGAGTATCAGTTCATTACTGAATTTAATGTAGGACATTTGTCTGGGTACAGATGGATGCTCTGGGGCAGTCTGAATTGAATGAAGGTTAGTTAGTTGTGAAATTCCATTCAATCGAATTGAGAAAGAAGTAGGCAATGGTGACTTTTACATGGAAGTTTGGTTGTGAATTTAGTAATTTTGTTGTAGCCTTGCTTTACTTTAATAAGAAGGGTGAGATTGACATTTGTAAGGACTGGCTATCCAAATCTTGAACATTAAAATATCTAGTTGGAGAATCCACTGATTGCAGGAAACACCTTTGGAATGCTTACAAAAATTGTTTTAATGTACAATATTGAACATGATTATTGGAATTACCTGCTACCTTGGTATTTAATGACATGGAAGATAACAGGTTATACAGTTATGATTTTTAAAATAGGAAAGCATTTTAAATATAATTGGGGATAACTGGAAAGTTCATAGCTTCAACAAAGTAATTTGAAGATCATCCGTAGAAATGTCAATTCAGTAACCAGTCTACCATAGGAAACAATTTGATATTTCAACTCCTCTACTAAGATGTTAATTTAAAGTGATAGCCATTAAAACATGATTAGTCATGACTCAGCAATCACATAAATAGCTCATGCATCTATATGAATTGTGTTTTTTTTTTTTAAATCAAACTGCTCTAAGCACAAAAGCATGGCTACAATTGCACAAATCTAATTGTCTGAGTGCACATTACACCTAAACATGTGCACTTGATAACATAATTTGTGCAATTATCTTCTTATTCTTCTTCTTTTGGTTTTTCCCAGTTAGGGTGCGCTACAGCGGATCACCTGTCCATGCATGAATGCAGAAAATGAGAAACCAGCCATATAAGGGTCTTTGCCCCACTACTCTTTTAGTTCATTAATGTCATTCTGATGGTGCTCAAATCACAAAAAATTACTGTGTTGCTTTTTCTCTGAAATGTGATCTCAGGGTGCATTTGAGCACACACACATTACCTCAGTCAATAATGAGCAAGCAAACATGGGCAAGCAATGCATGGTGCAAACTTAGCTAGAATGAAGTCAGCATGCAGGTGTAGATTATCCACCTGAATGGAACTCCTTCAAGTTTATGTATATTTTGATAATAATGCTAACGTTAATTAGCCCTGCTAATCTACTACCACTGGGCATTTATAAGAGATATTAGAAGTTTGTTGCAGGTATAGATTATCCACCTGAATGGAACTCCTTCAAGTTTATGTATATTTTGATAATAATGCTAACGTTAATTAGCCCTGCTAATCTACTACCACTGGGCATTTATAAGAGATATTAGAAGTTTGTTGCAGGTATAGATTATCCACCTGAATGGAACTCATTCAAGTTTATGTATATTTTGATAATAATGCTAACGTTAATTAGCCCTGCTAATCTACTACCACTGGGCATTTATAAGAGATATTGGAAGTTTGTTTGTTGCGTGTGTGTGTGTGTGTGTGTGTGTGTGTGTGTGTGTGTGTGTGTGTGTGTGTGTGTGTGTGTGTGTGTATACGCACGCGGGGGGGGGGGGCATGCCAGTACATTTAGTTACACTTTTCTGGAAGTGCTTTGGTGGAATTTACCTTTACTCAGCTACCATAATAGATGAGTAATTTTCCTGAAACAGAATATATTGTAATAAATTAATAGATCTGCACTGTTATGTTGTGTTACTAATTGATGAACATTGTGTTTGTGTTTTGAATATTATTTGTGTTCTGGGAGTCTTTAGAGCACTGGATTTGGCAACATCAGCGCATGTTTATGTTCAAGTTTACAGGTATTAGTGCTACAATTCTGAGCCAAAGTACTTGATGAAGAAGCAAACATGAAACACCAGCAGAAATAATTTAAAATATGCTGATTATAAATTGTCGACAATCTATCACAATTATAGTATTTTATTAGATGAAATACCCATAAGCAATGTCAAGGAAAACAGCATCTTAACTAACAGTAATTCCCCATGTGTAACTGTCAACAGCAAAACTTTCATCTGCAAAATTTCAGTCACATCAATACAGTCTGACAAATAGCTTCAATCACACATGGATGCAAATTGTCCTAAACAGAGTTAATTCTTGCAATAAAATCCTGATATCTTATACTTTCAAAGTTGCTGAGACATTCTGACACTCTACAATTAAGTTTATTCTTTCACAAGTTGACTTTCTCCTAGACTGAAAAAATCCTGAGTATATTTCGATGTTTGGTATGCAACTTTGATTTTCACACACATACACACACACACACACACACACACACACACACACACACACACACACACACACACACACACACACACACACACACAAAGTGTGCACACATATGCACGCAATACACGCATGCACGCATATACACATATACAAACACGCACAAACAAGCATGCACACAAATGCATGCATGCATGCATACGTGCACATATAAACACACGAACACACACACACACACACACACACACACACACACACACACACACACACACATGCATACACACACACACACATGCACACACACACCAGAAAGAAAGGAGTCATCAGATAAATACATATGTTTTCAAGGTTAAGTTCCCTGACCTTATCTCACAATTAGCCTCAGTACATTCCATAATCAGTTCTCTTTTTTTGTATGAATTTCAGTCACAGGTTAATAGTACCAATTTATTTTTAAACTTACCACCTCAATCGTCATTTTTTTTCTTTATCCCTATACAAGTTAAAGCATGTTTATACAGAGCATTGTTCTTGTCCAATTTTCCATTAGCATACTGATTTGATTGTAGATCTATTGGCATTGTATATGTCACCTTATATTCATAATGCTGTTATTTTTATGTTGGGATAACTAGTCATAAATTGTCAACCAGAATTAAGAAACATATTGCAAAATGTGATAATAACATTGCTTTCTATAAACATACTTTAACTTGCAAAGAAGAAAAAAAGGGAAGAAAAAATCAGTGTGCTTGACTATGAACTGTAGGACTACCAATATGGTAACATTAAAAAATAAATAAATTAGGAGCTAGACAACCAAATAGCAGACACGTTAGCATGTTGACAAACTCTCTGGCTTGAGAGAAACAATTAATAGACATGTCTTTTTAAGAGAAAAAGGGCTTAGAAAAGGTAGATTAACTAGATTTACTTGCAACATTTTTTTACAGGTTTTTTTAGTATTGTTTCATTGCATTGTTTAGTAATTAGCTCAAGGTATCATTTGATTAATCATGCGATTATGTATTCTTACATAAACTGCATTTTAAATTTAAGAATTTATTCTGATGAATTCTGTTTGAATAACAGGATGAAAGCTCTAAATAAATCTTCACTTACAGTTGCTAATTAACAAATATCAGACCCTAATTTATGACAACTTGTACATGGAGCAATGTATTGTACATAAAATTGCCCTGAAGTGACTAAGATTTTTTTGTATTTTCTAATGGAGAAGCTGTTCTGACCCATTTTTTACTGAACTGAAAGAACTTTTCAACAATATTGCAGCTGCTCAGAATGCTTATTGAGAGCAATGAATTACTTATTACCAAATAAAATCAGGAACTTACAGATTTGGACAATCAAATAAATGGTTCTACACATTTTTCTCAAAAACATTGTATTCAATTTTAAATTTAAATAAAATAGAACAAGAAAATGCAATACTTAAAATTTCAAATTTAACCAACAAATAAAACAATCAAAATGATTTACAAAGTCCATAACAAATACTAATCACAAACAATAACATTAATATTTTTCTAATGTCATTAAGTTTTGCCAATATAATTTATTGTGAGTAATATTCATAATTTTACTATATATAGTTTGTAGTTCTTTGTTACAAACAACCTTTGCTAGACACACACAATCTGAGAAGGAGATGACATTTTTTCCCAGTTCATTGTAATTGCTTTTCTGGCAACAGCCAGAATGCACCATAAGAGATGCACTTGAGTTATAGGAATACAGTCTGGAATTGGTATATTAAATAGAATTAAAGAATTCATTATATTACACTTGTCTGTTTATAAGACTTTAGTAACATTTTTTAATTTTTCCTAAAATGGAATAACCATTTGACATTCCAAAATCATGTCTTTCCAGTATCTCCGGGATCTTATATTTATATTTTTACTAAAATGGGCTACTTTATGTGGAGTTAAAAAACTTCTATGTAAAAATCTCCAAGAAAAGATTTTCCAGTAATTCTATGAAGTGGAATTAGTTATGGATACTAAATACATATTAACTTCCAAAAATGTTTATTTGTTTATTTCAGTAGAATAATTGCAATGAGACATGTCAAAGGCCACATATTCAGATCTTAATATTTTGTAAATTATTGACAAGTATGACTTTTGCAAATCCAACCAACTTCTTTTATTTATATTATATTTATCAAAGAGTCTTTCTAAAGTACTTCTTTTATTTCCATCCAGAAACTGAAACCAGAATTTCAAATTATTTTCTTCATGATTAATTATTATATTTGTACTAAATGACTTTAAAGAACTTATTGTATTAGGTATAGGAAACATCAAGAGCTGTAATTATTTAATCACACAGTTACCATCCATTAATGTTTTGAAAATATTTAATATATGCTTAATTGCTTAGGTAAATACATTTATATTTTTATTATTCATACAATAATCTTTTACAACCCAATATATTCTATTTATATTAGTTGGGAAGTCACAATTTATACCAGTTAGTTATATCATTAGATTTAGATTGTTTCATATCACAATTTCAATTTTGAGTTATAGGATGAGTTTAACCAAAGACCCACAATATTTAAATTAAAAGATTTAATATACAAATCAACATTAGGAAATTCAATACCATTCTGATCTCAATTTCTTATGTGCAAATCTAAAGATATTTTTGTTTTTTTTAGGATGCCATAACAATTTCAATAATATAGAGTTTATTCTTTCAATATTTTTTTAGATGATGATAAGATCAATGCCTGAGCAATGTATAGCAATTTTGGTAATATTATCATTTTATTAATATATAAGCCTTTCTTCCATTGAAAAATGCATTTTGTTCCAATTTTCAGTACATTTTAATACATTACTAATTGTATTATAATTTATCATTACTGTTTCTTTCCATGTAGCTTTTATATTAATTCCTAAGTATTTAAGAGGTTTATTTTCCCATTTAAGTTCCTTATAACATTTTAAATTAGGGGTTGTTTTTATTTATTAATAAAGTTGCAGTTTTACTGTGATTAAACGTAAGACAAGATATTTTCTCAAAATACTTTATTGAATCAATAATATTTTCTAATGAGGATTCAATATTACTAGAAGTCAACAGAAAATCATCCGCAAGTAATTGCTCTAATGATAAAGCAAGCCACAAGGGGAAAGAGGGTTCAATACTTTGAAGGAACAGGACATAAAGGAACCAATTTTAACAAAGGAAAAATCATCATTATATAATTTTATTATTACTTCAATAAATCTTGAGGAAAAATTACATTCCTTGAGAACTTTTTGTAAATATATCCAATTGAGAGAATCAAGAGCTTTATCAATATCCAAACATAATATCAATGATTCTTTTTTATTTTAATTAGCAACATATATTAATGAGATAAGCCTTTTAATGTTCTCTTGTACCTGTCTTCTTAATATGAAGCCAGTTTGATCTTTATTTATTAGGTTTGTTATTATAGTATTTAATGTTTTTTCCATTATAGTCATTAAAATGTTATAAACTGCATTTAATAAACAAATAGGGTGATAGGAAGTACAAGATTTACGATCTTTGTCTGGTTTCAGAGTTGGAGATATCACTGAATATTTCCATGAAGGTGGGATATTTGCTGAAGTTTTCATTTCATTAAAAACATTTATTAAGATGTTTAATATATTATCTGGGGTTATTTTGTATAGTTCTGATATCAGACCATCCAAATCAGGAGCTTTATTATTTCAGATTTTTTTTATTTGTTCCTTAAGTTCTCTCAAAGTTATAGGTTTATCTAATCTGTCATTTTGTTCTTTTGTTACTTTTCATTTTATATTGTCCTTTAAAAATTATCTGTATTATTGCTATTATCTAACATTACATTTCTGTTATTGGTTTTTTCATAATGCTTCTTAAATGCTTCCAAAATCTCTTTGAGATCTATAGCTTTCTTAATTTCTTTAGTATGATTAATATTATTTAATATATTTGATATAATTGCTAATCTATGCAAAATTTTAGGATTGATAGTATGTTTACAATTTTAGTTTTTCCATGCTTATTGATATTTTATGACTTAAAATTTCAATGTATTTTTGATTTAGTGTTTACATTCTGTATTTATTTTCTTATCTCATGGTTTCAAGTTCATTTTTAATTAATCATTTCTTGCCTGAAGGATATTCAATTCATTTTCCTATTCTTTCTCGTTCAATAAATGCCAGCTTTTTATTCTACCATATAAATAGGCCTTTAAAGTGTCCCATAGAATAGCATCTGAAACGTCTCTGTTATTATTTGTATCTAGGAATAACTCTAGTTCCTTTAGAAACCATTCTTTAAATCCTTTAATTTTGACAATATAAGCTGGGATTCTTTGCCAAAATATTAATTAATTATATTTTAGATTGATATTGAAAATAATAGCATTATGGTCAGCCATGGGACAATAATTTATTCATACTTCATCAACTTTTGAATATAGCACATTGGATATAAAAACTTTATCAATATTTATTAGGAAGCCAAATCTATATGAGTAATGAATAGCATTATTGATTCTCAAGCTGATGTAGACATCCTACAAAAAGGCCTCATTGAGACCAACGACTGGTGCCAGAACCATGGTTTTAAGCTCAATGCTAAAAAGTGCATAGTCATTCTCTTCGGGAAAAACATGGTACCCACGAACTACCACATCAACGGTAGCCCACTTAACTCCCAAGGTGTTTTAAGAGACCTAGGGACACAGGTAGATAGCAACCTCTCCTTCAACAACCATGTTGCCACTGTCATTAGAAAGTCCTTCTGTGTGGCACACCTCATTACAAAAGGTTTTTGCATCCAGGAAGAAAGAAGTCATAATCTTTCTCTACTCATCCCTCATTAGACCCATTATAGAGTACAATGCCTCATTTGGCATGTACCTGACTAGACACCTACAACAACTGGAAAGGCCACAAAAATTCCTCACAAAGAGAATGCTAGGATTCAATCATATAACAGACAGACTCAAAAAACTCCAGCTTTACTCCATCTTGTATCACTTACTTAGCTTTGCTTGACATACAAAGCCATGTCTGACTCAGTTGTTGCTAGACATGGTTCATCTGAAAATGTCTCAATCCCTCTGCACCACACACTCCAAATAACTCAACTTCATCACCACAATAAACAGAACCTGCTGGAGGGACAGGTTCCTAAACCAGAGACTTCCCATACTCTGGAATAAACTTCCCATTCCTGTCAAGCAAAGCGCTTCAGTAGCCCTCTTCAAGAAAAATCTTGACGAGTGGATGGGTAACAGGAAATTCACCCTGAGGATCACTTCAGCAGCCTTGCTCAATAGGGGCACAAGGAACTAATATCCAGCAACAGGATGACTGGGAATATTCTTGGGCTAGGCTTGTATTGACTCCAGGGCCATTAGCCTAGTACTCACCTATGAACCTATGAATAATTTCAATTCTTGAATATGTCTAAGATTTTCAAAGGTTATATAGTTATTTAGTTGTTTAGCAGTAGCTGTTATTTTAGTTTTCTTATCCTTGGTGGTATCATTTTGTGATAGCTTGCAGTTGAAATCTCCAGCTAATAAGATTTCACCTTTCACATGCAAAGCTATAATATCTAAATATTTATTTGCTACTTTGGAAACAATTCCAGGAATGTAATATATATTAATAAAGGTGTAATTTATGTTACAGTTTCAAGAACTACTAACCCCATCATATCACTTTTATCACTGTATGAATCAATTACTTTAGGCACAGTCTGCAATTTTTTTTCCAAAGAACTATGGTGCTTCTTCTTTTCACTCTATAATGAGAATCCATAAATATTACATATTCTTTAGAGATCATTTTATTTATATCTTCTTTTATTAAGTGTGTCTCTTGTAAAAAAAATGTATTTGCTTTATTAATTTTTACATATTTAAATAAACTCCCTTTTTATAGGATTATTTAAACCATTCACATTCAATGAGATACATAAAATCTGATGAGTCTAGCAAAATTAAATGAAGACTTTGATAAGTTATATATATATATATATATATATATATATATATATATATATATATATATATATATATATATATATATATATATATATATTTTTTTTTATTTATTTATTGCATTTGTTAACTGGGAAAGTCTACTGGGCCTAGGTGAGCCCATTTTCAGTAGAGGCCGGGGATAAAAGCTCCACATAACATTAATAATACATACAAAACAGTATAATATACATAACATTAATAGTACATACAAGAAAAGTGCAATATACAGTGTATATACAGCCTCAATGCATGGAAAATAAATATTTAACACAATGGTACACGTTATTTACAAACATTGCACATCAGCATTGTGTACAATTAGATCACTGAGGATGGACACAGTCAGCTTGGGTAGCAGTTTTGATTGTTACTTGTTGGAGTTTTGTAATCATAAGCAGTAGAATTCAGCAGGTCAGAGAGAGCTCCTAAATAGTGATATTGTAGAGGGATATAGTAGTAGATCAGGTGTTAGGAGGTACTATTTTGGCACATGTACATTGACAGAGAGAAGAGAAGTGTGATCTGAGAGACTTCTTAAAGAGAACAAGATTACTGATTGCTCTGATAGAAGGTGGGATGGCATTCCATAGTTTTGAGACAGTAAAAGTACAGCATTTGACCAGCTGCAAGCTTAGGTTTTTCAGCTTTCAGCATCATTGTGTTTTTGGATCTTAGTAGCCTGTTTGGGTGGTATGTAGTCAATATGGAAGAGAGGGAGGGGCAAGTTGAAGGCTTGTATATGAGTTTGTGTGCAGTGGTTAATTGTGAATATGTGAGTTAGTGCAGGAGTACCAGCCAGTTTAGCCTTTGTAAAGATAAGCAGTGGTGTGCTGAGTTTTTTGAATTTGTTACAGATTTGGCTATCTTGTTGTAGCATGAGTCTAGTTTGGTTTTCAGGGAGGACTGGATATTGGTAAGGATCAGTGCACCGTATAGTAGAGATAGTAGCAGGAAGGATGATGCTAAGGCTTTTTTGGCAGTAGAATTAAGGTAGTATTTGTATCTCTAGCGAATACCTAATTTTTGATTTTTTTTTTATGTTACTATGGATATGGAGGTCGAATGTTAGATTTTCATCAATAACTCCTAGCAGTTTGGTATTTGGAATGAATTCAATGAGAGTATTATTATAGGATTGGACAGAAAAATCATTCTTGTTCAGAGCGGTAGTTTTTTTGGGGGGGAATATTAGAAGTTTGGTTTTGTTGGAATTTAGAGTGAGATGGTTGTTTGACATCCAAATTTTTGTGGAAATGAAAGCATTTTGGGTAAGACATTGTAACTCAGATATGGATTTGGCAATGCCGATTATTGTAAAATCATCGGCATATTGGATAACTGTGCCATGGCTAAGGGTGTTGAAGTTGTTGATAAATATACTGAAAAGCAAGGGACCTAGTATAGATCCTTGAGGTACACCTATGGTAGTGTTGATAAAAGGTAAGAAGGAGTGTTGCCATTGGGTGGAATGTTACCTATTGGTGAGATAGTCTGAGAACCACTTTAAGGTATGGAGTGAGAGACCTAAGTTGGAGAGTTTTCTGAGCAGAAGGGAATATAAAACTGTGTTGAAGGCCTTAGAGAGATCTAGGAACAGTGAGGAGACTATGTATCACAAGCCCTGTTTACTGTGTCCACAGAAGATATGTGGGCAGTGCAGGTACTATGACCTGGCCTGAAGCCGTGCTGTGTGGGGCAAAGTATCTGGTTTTAGAAAAAACAGTTAAGAAGTTGAGTGTGAATACATTTTTCTAATATTTTAGAGATGGGAGAGAGGATAATGATAGATCGGAAATTAGAGATATCACAGTTGTTGCCACCTTTATGGAGTGTTAGAACAAATGCTTTCTTCCATATGTATGGTACACTGGACTCCTGAATAGATCTGTTGAGGAGTATGCAGATAGGATAGGCGATGGAGTTTGCAGATAGTTGTAGAAATTCAGTAGGTAAATTATCTGGTGCATTAGTATAAGGTTTGAGTTTATGAAGTAGTTGTTTGTTATAGTGGAAGTAGGTATAGATGAGAATGAGAATAGAGAAGTAGTAGAGGAGAGTGAAGTGGGAGGTTGCGGTGGGCTGGTGTTTATAGGTGGGAAGGTAGTAGTGAGTTTAGCTATGGTGTCGATAAAATATGAATTGAAGAGTGAGACTATCACAGTGGGAGTTTTATCTGTATTAGGGCAAAGATTGTTATTTTTACCTGGATGGAGTAGGGAATTGACTGTGCTCCAAAATGTCTTTGGGTTTAGTTTGTGTTGGTCTTGAAGGCTTGGGAAGTGTTCCTTTTTATTTTTAATCACTAGTCATTTTGCCTGGTTGCGCAATTGTTTATATTGAATGAGGTCTTTCGGATTTTTATTTTTTTAACAGGTTTTCCAGGCTTTATCCCTAGCAGCCATAATTTGTTTTGTGTGTTTAGTAAGCCAGGTTGCCTGTTTAGCTTTAACTCTTTTTAGGTGAGGTGTAGCTAAACTATTTAAAATTCTAATAAATGTTGAGTTGAAGAATTTAACAGCCTCATGGTGAGGGAGATATTTGAGTGGGGACCAGTTTATCCTTTGTAAGATTTCATTAAAGTGTTGAGGGAGAAATGAGATAAATCTGTGGTTTGCCTAACTTGGTGTGTGCTTAGGACTGAGGTGGTCTTACGAGTTATAAAGGCTAGTAAGTGATCACTAATACTGTTGGGTAGTGTGCTGGAGAAGGAGATTTTGTTAGGATTGGAGTCAAGTATCCAATCTAGTGTTGAGCCACTGCCTGTTTTATTGTTGGGCCTGGTTATATTGGTTATTAGTTGCATATAGTTGTATAGGTTTATGCTGGTGGAAGGGTCCTGATTAGAAATATCAAGCCAGTTAATGTTAACGCCCACTAGGATGATGGGTTTGTTTGTAATGTTATTAGTTGACCAAGCAAGAATGTTTTCAAGTATAGGAATGTTGTTGCCTGTGGGGATGTATATGACTATGATACAAAGGTTTTTACTGTTGTTCATTTTTAGAAAGGATTTATTATATACTTTTATTATAATTAGAATCAATTTTTTTTTGTTATAGACAAAAACCTAAACCTGTTTCACAATAATAAAATAAATGTAGTTATAATCCTTAGCGTGGAATATGTCATTCCTGGTTTGATGACATAGTCATACATACCACCATCCAACATTCTTTTTTTTTCCATCTACTCTACTACTTTTACCTCTAATAAAGTCTCTTTAATAACTTATATTAATACTTATCACTTCCAATTTCCAAAAATTCATATTTATTTAGTTACATAAATAACTTGTCTATCCAAAATTCACTGAAGAACATATGTTACAAACTATTTACATCTCATAATTAAATAACATCATGAACCCTTTTAATTGTTTCACAGCCATTAATTTATTTTCTACATACCTTAATATGCATATAAAACATATTTATCTTATCATTCTGAAACAAAACTACCACTTATAACTTATAATATCAAGGTTAACCAACTAATTTACAAAACCAATATTAACATATATATGAATGGGTATTTTATTTCTCTTTTTAGATTTAAATTGAGGTCAATAGCATTTAATATTATTGTAATTTCAACATCCTGCTCAAAAGTATGTATATGCCTGATATCAGTATATTTCATCTATTTTAAGATGAAATCAGCTGATATTATGACATCTCTTAACCTTTTGGTGTAAACATCCTGAATAAATTCTCAATCAAGGTGGGGCAAAAACTTAACAATAAAATAATTTCTTTATCATTCTGTCATACTTCTATAAAGTTAATATAACAAACTATTTTCATATAAGTGTAACTTTATCGAAGGACTTAAAGTTTAGGATTAATATATCTATCATCATTCTCTATCTTCACTTTAATATTTTACTATCATCTGATCAGAGAACCATAAGTATATGAAAAATGTGTTAAAAACTCTGAAATAACATCTAACCTTATTAACAGTCAATATGATCATGAAGTATGAATTTCGCTATAAAATATAATAAAGTAGAATTAGTCAATACAAAGCATATATGGCATCTCATCAGAGCACAAAATTATTATAAACAGACATAACTAAGTCAAATACAATATAATGTACTTTTCAGTTTCAATTGTATGTTTAAGACATACCCCCATTAATAAAATATCACACCCTATGGCAGTTTAAATTTATGACATACAATATACTATTGAAAAAATAAATCCATTTCTTTTACATTTCCCACCACTTATAATACAGTTTCCAAAACACTATAAATAATTTGCAGTCCTGCGTGGCTTAGCAATAAGGAAGATGCATATTTATTAGACAAGTAATGTAATTACTGGGCAATTTTTCTCTGGATCAAATGTTTAACTTTTAATAATGTATTTTTTATATCACACTATTAATCATAGCCAACTATGTAATCTTAATTATTTATTTTCTGTTGAAATTAGGTTATGATTTAGCTAACTCCATTTTATCTGTCTAATTATATATATATATATATATATATATATATATATATATATATATATATATATATATATATATATATATATATATATATATATATATATATATATATATATATAGGATCACTACGAAATATCGAATGCCCAAAATCCCAACACTGAAAACAACGAGACCAGATGACCGAAACCCCGCATTACTGAAAGACCAGAAGCGCAAAATGCAAAATCCTGATGTTAAGGGATTTTGCATTAGTGCTTCTGGTGTTGTGGTTCAGGTAAGTATGTGTGTGTAAGTGTGTTTGTGAGGGGTGTAGTGAGTGTGTGTGTGTGTGTGTGTGTGTGTGTGTGTGTGTGTGTGTGTGTGTGTGTGTGTGAGAGTGTGTGTGTGTGTGTATATTGTGACTGTGGTGTGTGTGTGAGGGACTGTAATGTGTGGGTGTGAGTTTGCCTTGTGTGTCTGTGCAATTTCTGAGTTAGAATAATAAAGTTGGGGGGAGTGGGGGGCACAGCCCCCAGATGGGCTTGCCCCCCTGCCTATGTCTAGTGTAGGATGCATTGTTTGGTTGTGGGGGGAAGGTGTGTGTATGTGTGTGTGTGTGTGTGTGTGTGTGTGTGTGTGTGTGTGTGTGTGTGTGTGTGTGTGTGTGTGTGTGTGTGTGTGTGTGCACTGTTTGGTTGTGTAACTTCCGCAATTTTGAATTTCGTGGTTTTAAATATTCGATATTGTGGGGTTTCAGGCATGCAATCTTTTATTTCAGAAAAAAAAATATATGTAACATAATGAAATGCATCATTACTAATGTAATTATTAATTAATGTAGTCACTGAAGGTTTACTGTTTATGGCTTACATGCACTCCAAATGACCAGCATCATACTTTGAGTAATCCTTTTTCAGATATCTGAAGATTGTTTTGCAAGTTGAAATGACTAGTAGTCCAGTCAAATACCTAAAAGTATAGTTATATAGTACAACTAATAATATCAGAACCTCATTTATGGAGAAAGACCTTGAATACTACTATGAAACTAAAATGTTTAATAAAAGACAGCCATTCAATATTGTATTTATGTTGATAAGTAGTCAAAAGGTGGCTGTATAAAGTGGCTGTATAAACAGTTAGTGATGTTCTATAGTCTTTAAAAGCAGTTATATAGCTGGTATGCAAAACTGCTCTATTGATCCTTATAAATATAAGCTCAACCAAATCTATGCTCAAATACATGCAATCCAGAACCTTATCCTCTATCCCCAAAAAGCATTAAAAAATGATTCCAAATATTCAAAACCACAGATATCATTGGACTTTTTGATCTATTAATCAAGAGAGTCTCATAGTTAAAAATCATATGAAACCTGATGTTCATCCAAGTCTACTCCAGTTCAATATTGTGCATTTAACATTTTAATACATTCAAACAGAAAAAAAAACAAATTACCCATCTCTTTATCAATGACAAAACCTATATCAATTATAGCATTTCGACAAGTCTGTAAAGCGTAAATGTATCTAAGTCTCCACTAGACTATAGATAGGTTTATAAAATAGTTAAGTATCGAGTGCTCAGATATCAAGGAGGAGGATTATAATGAATGTAATAAATTTCAGATACTATAATAGTTGATCGCTTCACTAAAAACTGAATTTATAATAAAAAACATTCAGTATTTAAGAAATAGCTGTAATTAAAATAACTGAAAGTCCTACACAGATGTATCTTGCAGTTCCATTTCAATGTTTCATTCTGATGTTGTCATCTTAATGTCAAAGGCCATTCTCATCTCACTGATGTTTCTGTGTGTTCACACAGTTTTTCCTTCTGCATGACTTGTGGTTCACATTCAAATCTTCAAACAGTCAAACATTTTCTTTTTGTGGCAGGAAAAGCTAATAGAAGCTAAGTTAAACTGAAAATAATGCTTGCGACTGTCAGTCTGTGGGTTAAACTTTTAAATAGATTAACGGATATTGTGAACCACCTATAACAGCAATAATGCAATGCAAAGTTTACCAGTGTATTTATAAGATTTTACTATATATATATATATATATATATATATATATATATATATATATATATATATATATATCAGTTCAATCACATGCATTCAGAGAAATATATTTTCAACATATTTACTTAAACAAGAAAAGCAAAAAATAGCATCAAATCACCCCCACCCACCATCAGTCTGATAATAAAATGCATTAAAATAGTATTGCAAGTTTAAAGTAAAACTCACTGTCACTTATATTTTAAATACCAAAAACCTGTTAATATTTTAGTATTTAAAAGCATACTTCATTTTTTAATATGTGTGTAAGTATATGTGTATAAAAATGAAGCATACATTTTGCGTTACTATAATTTCTAATAAAAAGTATTTTATCACAATGAAAGATAATGCAGAAGTATATGTTTGTATTTATGATTATGCATATATTATCTTAACTTGAATAAATGTAAAGGTTTCACTTTAGTTATATTATGACCTTCAGTGGCATCTAGAGTAAAATCATTATGTTTGTCTGTATCATAAGCGATAAGAACAAGTCAAAAGAAAAAAGAAAAGTTTCATTTTTACTTTTCTTTAAATTTTTTCTGCTACTATTTCCTTTTTGTTAACCATCCATTCTTTGATATATGTCTTTTTAAACTCATTGAACACCAGTCCATTTCTTCTTGGTTATCTAGAACCTTATTTTTCTGGATATAGTCCATAGCTTCATCTAATTAGTTGAATATCTTTTGTTTTTCTGATAAAAACATCTTTATTCTTGGTGGAACAAGGATTTGAGCCTTAATATATGATTTTTAAGGCTTTTAATTAATGGCACACAGTCTTTCCTGTTTAATTGTTTTGCCATTAAAAGTTATTGGAGACTTTGACCACACTGTTTTCAATTTCAAGTCTTTATCTTCTAGAGACATAAATCTGACAATAATAGATCTCAGTAAAGATTAATTATTTTGTTGCAATATTTGAAAGAGATCTATGTGCTCTTTCAGTTCCAAAATAAAGTACTTCAGGCAAATTTAGTACTTTTGTTAACCAAGTATCCAGGAATTGTATCAGGTTATCCCCCCCCCCCGGTACACCATAAATTCTTATACTGTTTCTTCTGGACCTGCTTTGAAGGTTATGCATTTTGTCCAAAGGAGTAATGTTTTGTTTTAGTAGGAACTCCACTTTAGTTTCATTTTCATTTAACTTACCATCCATGTCATTTAGTGATTGCTCTATAGATCTGATTTGATCTGAACTTTTTATTTTTATTCAGCAGGTCAATTTGTCTCTTATTCCTTTGTTTTATTTTGTCAGTCTTGTTCCCCAGTTTATCTATTTTGTCTGAAATCTCCTGCATGCTGGCAACAAGGGTCTATAATTCCTTCTTCATTCCATTTTCTTGTGAGGAAGCTT
The DNA here is from genome assembly GCF_019279795.1 of Protopterus annectens. NCBI lineage: Eukaryota > Metazoa > Chordata > Ceratodontiformes > Protopteridae > Protopterus > Protopterus annectens. The sequence continues at coordinate 728,219,139 of NC_056746.1, read as the reverse complement.
TAGTATCACTCATGACTTCACTTATTCATTTGAACTTCTGACAGGATTAAATGAATATATATACTTCAAAACTATATGTTCTTGTTGAATTTTCTTCAGCTTCTATTTACTGGTATAGATGATATTGCTTTGAGGAGTATATATATTTTTTGCTTGTTAAAATCATGTCAAAAAACTAAACAGAGGCAGAGCAGAATTTTTATGCTGTTAGCTGCTTAGCATCCTGGCCAGGATCCTAAATCATTCTACACCTTTTTCTGTTTACTATATGTCTATATTTATAGCCAGAGATTGGTTTATTAAAACTACTATGGATAGGGGAAAAGGATTCCCACAATCAGGTGACTTATATTAATGATATCACCTATCACCTTCCCTATCAAGACATCATTCCATGAACCCTATTAAAGGCATTGTCATCCTTTTGCAAGTTCTTCTTTTTTTTTGTAGTTTTTTAGACCCGAGTCAATTAAGGATTGCTTAAGATTTTGTTACTCGAAATAATTCAACCTTCAGAAATTCCAGAATTCCACAAGGCATTAGATCAGAACTGGAATCATTACAACACAAAATTAAGTATTCAGGAGAGAAGAGTAGGATGAGGAAAGACCCATGGCACAAAAGAACCTAGTGGGCATAATATTTAAATTGTACAAATGTGACTTTTTTTAAATGAACAAATTAATTTCCTTAAACTTGACTTCTTATTTGTGCCTAGCAAAAGAGCCAACCAAGTGAGCATACTGATTAATTTAAAAATATTTACCTGATTTTTTTTTTAAAGAAGATTTTATTGTTAAATTTTTGTATTAATAAAAGATAGGCTTTATATGAACTAACTGCTAAAATTAATTAGATTTATGAAAGTCAGTAAAGGGGGTGGAAGGTTATAATCCTATGTCAAAAGGAATAGAAATGAAGGTTATCTATTACAAATGGAT